>NC_053022.1:76510875-76649855 GCF_003073215.2 Triticum urartu | reverse complement strand
CCGGATACTTAACACGCTTAACGAGATCTGGGTATTTGATCTGAGTTTGGCCATTTGGTCTATACGCACTAACCATCTACGCGGGAGTAGTTATGGGTATCCCGGCGTCGTGGTATCAGCCGAAGCCTTCGTGACGTCAGCGACTGAGTGGCGCGCGCCGGATTGGAACGTAAGCCTGCTCTTGTATTAAGGGGGCTAGTTCTGCTTCCGGCCGCGTACGCAACGTGCAGGTGTGCTAAGGGCGATGGGCCCAGACCCCTGTGCGCTTAGGTTTAGACCGGCGTGCTGACCTCTCTGTTGTGACTAGGTGGGGCTGCGACGTGTTGATCTTCCGAGGCCGGGCATGACCCAGGAAAGTGTGTCCGGCCAAATGGGATCGAGCGTGTTGGGGTATGTGGTGCACCCCTGCAGGGAAGTTAATCTATTCGAATAGCCGTGATCTTCGGTAACAGGACGACTTGGAGTTGTATCTTGACCTTATGACAACTAGAACCGGATACTTAATAAAACACACCCTTCCAAGTGCCAGATACAACCAGTTGTCGCTCTCTCTCAGGGATACGAGGAGGGGATCGCCGGGTAGGATTATTGCTATGCGATGATACTTGGAGGACTTCAGTCTACTCCCTTCTACATGCTGCAAGACGGAGGCTGCCAGAAGCGTAGTCTTCGAAAGGATTAGCTATCCCCCTCTTATTCTGGCTTTCTGCAGTTCAGTCCACCGATATGGCCCTTTACACATTTACCCATGCATATGTAGTGTAGCTTCTTGCTTGCGAGTACTTTGGATGAGTACTCACGGTTGCTTTCTCCTCTTTTCCCTCTATCCCTTCTTCCTGGTTGTCGCAACCAGATGTTGGAGCCCAGGAGCCAGACGCCACCGTCGACGACGACCCCTACTACATCGGAGGTGCCTACTACTACGTGATGCCCGCTGACGACGACCAGGAGTAGTTTAGGAGGATCCCAGGCAGGAGGCCTGCGCCTCTTTCGATCTGTATCCCAGTTTGTGCTAGCCTTCTTAAGGCAAACTCGTTTAACTTATGTCTGTACTCAGATATTGTTGCTTCCGCTGACTCGTCTATGATCGAGCTCTTGTATTCGAGCCCTCGAGGCCCCTGGCTTGTAATATGATGCTTGTATGACTTATTATTTTTGTAGAGTTGTGTTGTGATATCTTCCCGTGAGTCCCTGATCTTGATCGTACACGTTTGCATGTATGATTAGTGTACGGTCAAATCGGGGGCGTCACATAGGTGCATCTAAATTATTTCTCTGAGAATCTTGCTCAATTCTCTTAGGATGGTCTTCAGGATACAAAGGTTCCTGAGTCATTCTACCTCCTCTAGTCATAACTCTAACGGAATTATCGTTACTAGTCGTCCACCCATGCCTTCGCACGGGCTAGTTATCTTAAATTTCATTGCTATATGTACCCTTGGATTAATTAAATGAGTTACTTGTATTATCCATTCTTCTGGTAGTAGCTGCTTCAAAGATAATTTTGTAAAAAATGTTATTACCATGTTAATCAAGAATAAGACATTATAATGCGCTAACATGTAAAAATAAGTATTTTTATGTGAGAATGCATCAAAATGATTCCTCTAGGTAAAAAAATTCATGTACTCTTACCAAATATATGTATTACCAAGTTATACTCTTGAACCAATGGAAGCTAATGAGTTACATAATTATTGGGTATTTTCAGGGATTATATTTCAACAATCGATATCCACATGCACTTAAGACAAAACTAACGATAACACTCTATCAACATTAACACTTCATGGAGAGATGGATCATTGTTACACATTTTATAATCATCCCATCCATGTAGAGCAATAAATTGTTTTTTGAATACCTTGCCAAGATTAATTAGAGAATACCCTCCTTTCTTACATTATCTGAGTGGCTATATACATATGTTTCATTATATGAGAATGAAAATACATATATGCAAAACCATATTTTTCTTCTTAGAGAAAGAGAAATAAAGACTGAACTTTAACACCTCGCGATGGGTGTCTATTGAAGCTGTTGGCAACATGACGTCAAAATAACATGTCTAACCATTTATGTTTACACTACATAAAAAATGAAAAAAGAAGAGTTACAACAACTGTTTATCATCGACTCTAATTTCTCAATGTCATTTACTGAAATGAAAATTTATTGTTCTTTGGCATAATTTCATGACTTGTTTTTACATAATTTGCAGTCTACTTAACATGTGTTTTGTATATAGTTATAAACAGTTGTTGTGACCCCTTGTAGCATTACTATAAAAAATAGTTGTTGGAACTCGTTGTAATGTTCTAACTCCTTGTAACGATCATTGTAACCTTGGAGTCTACTCCCTTTGTAAATAAATATAACAACGTTTAGATCACTATTTTAGGGATCTAAAAACACTTATATTTCTTTGGATGGAGTATACTTAACATGTGTTTGGTATATACATGGTTTTCTTTTATTAAACAAACTATAAAAGGAAATGTCTGGTTGCTTAAGTTGACTATCATCCACCATAATGCCAAACACATGTAGTAGCAAAAAAATGCATTCCCTCAGTCATGTACTTCAGAGTTTTTATATCCGACTTCTCTTAATAAGTTACAATGATCGTTGTTGCTTTTGTGCCAACTGCATATTGATGTGTGCTCTAATTATAGACCAATAAATCATGGGATGACCTTGGAAATCAAAATATGCTGATGTGCGCTTTAATGATAGAACAATAAATCATGGCATGACCTTGCCAATCAAACTATGCATACAGCTCATTCTACAGGAAAGAAAATGATAAAACAACATGCATGCTATTGAGTACTTGTACTTTGATAGAGAAAATTCAGTGCACAGCATTTGAGGACACACTCTCTCTAGAATATCTAGAAAAAGGAGTGTTCAAGTTATGGCTGTTAACACGGAATTCGATTCAAAGCCTCCAACCTACAGTCAAGCAACACACGTACATGTAGTTTGTTCAAAGCATATCTGCACATGTGTTCTTAGTGAACAACCAAGTAAGATAAATTTGTTCTCATAAAAAGAAGATAGTTTGGTAGTTTGTCCAAAATTGTAATCATAGGATCAAACTCACCCTTTGATCGACAAAAGGAAAAACTTATAGAACAGTAAGCCTGAATGCAGATTAGAAAGAAGAGAACCCTATTTTTTCTCTGGTTCTTATTCTGGTCTTCACCCTAGTCCAAGAAAGGCACATGCTTATTTAGAAGTAGAAACGTTATACGTGGTTATTTTAGTATACGTAGGGCAGTACACTAAGGACGATGAATGGCCTGCGACCGGCAGCCGGAGGGTTGGGCCCAAGTGGAGATAATCTGTCGAAGGGACGATGCAAACGGCCTGGGATATTTTCCTTTGAGCGAACCTGGGCAAAAAAATTGTTCCTCAATCTGGTTTCTTGACAACAATATCTACTTTTTCAAGAAAAAGAACAATATCTATTAATAGGACTCACCTTACGTACCTTCAGGATTGCCCAGAATTAGGGCGATAATATTTTAATTTGGCTAACCATACGTACTATGAGGGCAGTACAGAATTAAAGACAAACTCCTCTTTCTGATCCTTCTCCAAATGTCTTAGATATAGGACATTAACCCGGATGCATTGGAACTAATGGAAACAGATCACAAAGAACCGAAAAATTAATCCAGAACACACATTTAAATCTGTATCTTATATGCAATAGTGTTTATCATCATCTGCATGCATTCGTATTTGCATAGTCCATTGGGATGTCTCTAGAATATCTCAAATAAAATCATCTGCAGTAAAACCCTTTCTTGTATATAATGTTTCCTCAATATTCTAGAATGAGTTTCTGGCAGGTACTATTAAAGGTCTTGACAACAATATCAAATTCTCTCCAAAAAAGAACAATAATATCAATATGATTCACCTTAAGTACCTTGACGACTGCCCAGAATTCAGGCCCTAATATTTTAATTTGGCTCACCTTACGCCCTATGAGGCTAGCGTAGAATTAAGGACAAACTCTTCTTTCAGATCATTGTCCAAATGTCTGAGACATAAGATTCTCAACTGGATGCTTTGAAACTAACCGAATCATACCGTGAAGACTTGAAAACTTAATATACACATTCTAGATCTGGCAAGCATCCGTATTTGCACAACCCGTTGGGCTGCTGCCTTATAGAAATTTCTTCTACAATATCTTTTCTGCTATCAGATTTCAGTATCTCATATTTACTCTTACTGAAATTTCTTCTGCAATTTTCTTTGAGCTACTAGAATTGATCATCTCATATATATTAACTCTTTTCCAAACCCATATTAACTGCGAGCTGCATGAGCCTTCCTGTTATGGTACACATATTTCTCCCAGCAACCACGTCACGCCATGTCAAATAACATGTTATCTTCTGAATGCACCTCTTGCTTGAATGAAATATGCTTTCACATTAACCACTGGAAACCAATCACGTTCTATTTCCCTGCTTTCCCCTTTCATGGACATCATCTTCTTCATGTCTTGCGTCAAGATTCTTCTTTATGTGCTCCCTTCAGCACCATCTACATCATGTGCTCGTCCCTCGACCGCAACGGAAACTTCGGATGAAGCCATCCAGATGATGTTAATTAAATTTAGAAATCATCCTAGACTGGGATTTTTAATTCTGAAGAACACATCGAACATTAGCACCAGGCCAGCAATAAACCTACACATATGTTCAGAGTCACCTTATTTATGCAAGATGCTTGGTGTCTTCTAGGCTAGATGGCTGGTGTCTCCAGCTCTTCTGCTTCAAGAATCCGGTAGTGATCATGTCGACATCCGCCCAAAAGCTGCACGCCAGGGACAATGATGATAAAGTGTCGGCCCAACTGATGCGGCTGGGAAGCCTTAGACCACCGTTGCTGCTCTTCCTTATCGAGATGACCAAGTACGAAGAGATTCGAATTAGAAAAAACACGGAAAAGGTGCAAGAGAGATAGCTGGACAACAGAACCTCAAAGCCTGCACCACTTAGGACAATGTAAAAGGAGAGGAGAACGATTCGTCCTAGATGGAATTAGGGGCGCCATGAGCGGGATAAGACGGCTTGGCCAAGGGGGCATGAATGGGAGAAGGGCATGAGTGGATCAAGGAGATCGGGGTCGGGGGTTACCTTTTTTTAAGATGGTCGGGGTTACCTTGGGTAGAAGAAACCGTGTATCTTACGTATAGGAAAGGAAATACGTAGGTTAGAGTTTGGGAAAGTTTTTCTATTTGACAATTGAAAGCTAACCTTTTTTTATAACGAAGGGATAGGTGGTTCTGAGAATATAAAAGGGTGCGTGATGTCACAGGTGGGTGATTTTTTCAACTATAAATCAAAGATATAATGGTTTAAACTCAAAATTACATGGCTTAATCTACACCGTTATAACTCGTCCCCACCAGATAAATGGCTCGTAAATTCTAATTAACTTGGTAGATAAAGGAGTCTGTAATTAGTATTGGTATAGATTCTTATTATTCAATTCATTGAGCAAATCATTTTGAGCTTTAAGTAATTGTTCTACTTGAGTGGTAACCATAGAAGCATGTTTACTAATAAGTTTAAGTTCACCTTTGACATTAGCCATATAATCACCCAAGTGTTCAAGCATATTTGAATTGTATTTCAATTGTCTACCAAAATAAGCATTAAAGTCTTCTTGCTTAGCCATAAATTTATCAAACTCATCTAAGCATGGGCTAGCAATTTTAGTAAATGGGATTACAGCGTTATCATATCTATAGAGGGAATTTACCTTTACTACTTGTGTCGGGTTATCAAGACCATGGGCTTCTTCAATAGATAAAGGATTTGGAATATATGTTTCTTCAACAGGCGGTAAATTAAGACCATGTATTTCTTCAATAGGAGGTAAATTCTTAACATCTTCAGCTTTAATACCCTTTTCTTTCAGAATTTCTTTGCTTCTTGCATACCTTCAGGACTGAGAAATAGAATACCCCTCTTCTTCGGAGTTGGTTTAGGAATAGGCTCAGAATTGGCTCTGGGGGTGTCCAATTATTTTCATTTGTCAACATATTATTCAATAGAATTTCAGCTTCATTCGGTGTTCTTTCCCTGAAAACAGAACCAGCACAACTATCCAGGTATTCTCTGGAGGCATCGGTTAGTCCATTATAAAAGATATCAAGTATTTCATTTGTCCTAAGAGGATGATCAGGCAAAGCTTTAAGTAATTGGAGAAGCCTCCCCCAAGCTTGTGGGAGACTCTCTTCTTCAATTTGCACAAAATTATATATATCCCTTAAAGCATCTTGTTTCTTATGAGCAGGGAAATATTTAGCAGAGAAGTAATAAATCATATCCTGGGGACTACGCACACAACTAGGATCAAGAGAATTAAACCATATCTTAGCATCACCCTTTAATGAGAATGGAAATATTTTAAGGATATAAAAGTAGCGAGTTCTCTCATCTTTAGTGAACAGGGTGCTATATCATTCAGTTTAGTAAGATGTGCCACAACAGTTTCAGATTCATAACCATGAAAAGGATCAGATTCAACCAAAGTAATTATATCAGGATCAACAAAGAATTCATAATCCTTATCAGTAACAACGATAGGTGAAGTAGCAAAAGTAGGGTCAGGTTTCATTCTAGCATTTAGAGATTGCTTTCTCCATTTAGCTAATAATCTTTTAAGTTCAGTTCTATTTCTGCAAGCTAAAATAGCTAAAGAAGCATCTTGATCAAAAACATAACCCTTAGGAATGGCAAGTGGTTCTTCATCATCACTTTCATCAGTATCATCAGATTCAATATTTTCAATTTCTCTAGCCCTAGCAAGTTGTTCATCAAGAAAAGCACTAAGTGGCATAGTAGTATCAGGCATAGAGGTAGTTTCATCATAAGTATCATGCATAGCAGAAGTGGCATCATCAATAATATGCGACATATCAGAACGAATAGCAGAAGGAGGTGTAGGTGTCGCAAGCTTACTTAAAACAGAAGGTGAATCAAGTGCAGAGCTAGATGGCAGTTCCTTACCTCCCCTCGTAGTTGAGGATCTTGGTTTTTGGATCTCTCAAGTTCTTCATAATGATAAGCAGATATATATCCCAAGTGACTCAAAGAATAGAGCTATGCTCCCCGGCAACGGCGCCAGAAAATAGTCTTGATAACCCACAAGTATAGGGGATCGCAACAGTTTTCGAGGGAAGAGTATTCAACCCAAATTTATTGATTCGACACAAGGGGAGTCAAAGAATATTCTCAAGTATTAGCAGCTGAGTTTTTAATTCAACAACAACTGGAAACTTAATATCTACAGCAAAGTATTTAGTAGCAAAGTAATATGATAGTAGTGGTAACAGTAGCAAAAGGTAACAGTAACAAAAGTAATGTTTTTGGTATTTTGTAGTGATGATAGCAATAGCAACGGAAAAGTAAATAAGCGGAGAACAAGATATGGAAAGCTCGTAGGCAATGGATCGGTGATGGAGAATTATGCCAGATGTGGTTCATCATGTAACAGTCATAACCTAGGGTGACACAGAACTAGCTCCAGTTCATTGATATAATGTAGGCATGTATTCTGAACATAGTCATATGTGCTTATGGAAAAGAACTTGCATGACATCTTTTGTCCTACCCTCCCATGGTAGCGGGGTCCTTACGGAAACTAAGGGATATTAAGGCCTCCTTTTAATAGAGAACCGGAACAAAGCATTAACACATAGTGAATACAGGAACTCCTTAAACTACGGTCATCACCGGTAAGTATCCCGATTATTGTCACTTCAGGGTTAACGGATCCTAACACATAATAGGTGACTATAGACTTGCAAGATAGGATCAAGCACACTCATATATTGATGAAAACATAATAGGTTCAGATCTGAAATCATGGCATTCGGGCCCTAGTGACAAGCATTAAGCATAGCAAAGTCATAGCAACAGCAATCTCAGAACATAGTGGACACTAGGGATCAAACCCTAACAAAACTAACTCGATTACATGATAGATCCCATCCAACCCATCACCGTCCAGCAAGCCTACGATGGAATTACTCACGCACAGCGGTGAGCATCATGAAATTGGTGATGGAGGATGGTTGATGATGACGATGGTGATGGATTCCCCTCTCTGCAGCCCCGAACGGACTCGAGATCAGCCCTCCCGAGAGGTTTTAGGGCTTGGCGGCGGCTCCGTATCGTAAAACGCGATGATTTCTTCTCTTTGATTTTTTTTCTCCCCAAAACTCAATATATGGAGGTGGAGTTGGAGTCGGAGAGGCAACAGGGGCCCCACGAGGTAGGGGGCGCGCCCTAGGGGGGCAGGCGCGCTCCCCACCCTCGTGGAGAGACGGTGGGCCCCTGGCCTTCATCTTTGGCAGGTATTTTTCTTATTTTCTTAAAAGTGTCTCCGTGAATTTTCAGGTCATTCCGAGAACGTTTACTCCTGCACATAAATAACACCATGGTAATTCTGCTGAAAACAGCGTCAGTCCGGGTTAGTTCCATTCAAATCATGCAAGTTAGAGTCCAAAACAAGGGCAAAAGTGTTTGGAAAAGTAGATGCGTTGGAGACGTATCAAGTACATAGTCACTCACGACTCAAAACACTTCCTCCTCTATACCGTCCAAAAGGCGGTCCAATTTACAATCTTGTTGGGAATATTTGGTGGCCACCTCTACTTGGTCATATACTAAACTAACGGGAATTTCTTCCCCATTCGGCCCTAGCGGTCTGACACGAGCCATGTGATTAGGATCCAGCTTGGTATATCGCGTCTTCACCATGGCCCAGGCCTCTCGCGCACCCTCTCGGCAGGCCGATATCTTTCAAAGTCGGATACGTCGTCGCGCTCCCTGGAACAGCTCTACCAGCTTCTCCATACTTCCTAGAGGGGAGTCGGATGCCCATAAGGCCTTGGCTACACTCCGCATCACCAGCCGAGCTTGCTCGTGCAACTGCGACAGCCCTTGCAGAAGATCACTTGATGATCCGGACACCTCCTCTTTGGGGCGGTTTGTCAATACACCTGCAATTACAGCTATATCAGCTACTGTTACCTCGAAACTGTTATAAGATGAAAGCGGCAACGTACTGAATATGCCACCTCGCAGCTTCTTGTTCTCCTTCAGAGAGTCCGCTAGCTGAGCTCAGACATCTTTCAGTTCTTCGCCTAGTTTGGTGTTCGAATCCTGGAGTTTCTTTTTCTCTTGAACGACTTTTGTCAATACACGCTTACCCGCTGCTAGTAGCTTTTTGGCTCCGTGTTCTTCGCTTCGAGCGGCATCCAGCTACTCTCGTAATTGGTCTAACAACCCAACACAAAGATAAGCACCCAGATTCACACTATCAGTGTATCATTATGAAGTCTCGATAGAGGGAAATATTACCGGGAGATGCCTTGTATTTCTCCAGTTCAACATTGGCAGCAAGTAGCCGGCGCTGACACTTTTCTAGTTCCTGAGCTAGCAGGGTATTATTCTCCGTAAGCACATGGTTGTACCTTGATCCTTAGATCAGTTGTTTCAACTCCTTTAAGTCTCGGGGGCTACTGGCATGTGGTTATCATAGTCATACAAACCAAATTTACCTGCACATTGCTACCTCTTGATCTTGCGTTGGATTTCCCCGAAGAGGAAGGGATGATGCAGCAGAGTAGCGTAAGTATTTCCCTCAGTTTTTGAGAACCAAGGTATCAATCCAGTAGGAGGCCACGCTCAAGTCCCTCGTACCTGCACAAAACGATAGCTACTCGCAACCAACGCGATTAGGGGTTGTCAATCCCTTCGCGGTCACTTACGAGAGTGAGATCTCATAGATATAATATTTTTGGTATTTTTGGTATAGAGATGCAAAGTAAAAAGTAAAGGCAAAGTAAAAAATTAAAGCAAGATTAAAGTGATGGAGATTGATATGATGAGAATAGACCCGGGGGCCATAGGTTTCACTAGTGGCTTCTCTCAAGAGCATAAGTATTCTACGGTGGGTGAACAAATTACTGTTGAGCAATTGACAGAATTGAGCATAGTTATGAGAATATCTAGGCATGATCATGTATATAGGCATCACGTCCGTGACAAGTAGACCGAAACGATTCTGCATCTACTACTATTACTCCACTCATCGACCGCTATCCAGCATGCATCTAGAGTATTAAGTTAAAAATAGAGTAACGCTTTAAGCAAGATGACATGATGTAGAGAGATAAATTCATGCAATATGAAATAAACCCCATCTTGTTATCCTCGATGGCAACGATGCAATATGTGCCTTGCTGCCCCTTCTGTCACTGGGAAAGGACACCGCAAGATCGAACCCAAAGCTAAGCACTTCTCCCATGGCAAGAACTACCAATCTAGTTGGCCAAACCAAACGGATAATTCGAAGAGACTTGCAAAGATAACCAATCATACATAAAAGAATTCAGAGAAGATTCAAATATAATTCATAGATAGACTTGATCATAAACCCACAATTCACCGGTCTCAACAAACACACCACAAAAAGAAGAAGATTACATCGAATAGATCTCCACAAGAGAGGGGGAGAACTTTGTATTGAGATCCAAAGAGAGAGAAGAAGCCATCTAGCTACTAACTATGGACCCGAAGGTCTGAGGTAAACTACTCACACTTCATCGGAGAGGCTATGGTGATGTAGAAGCCCTCCGTGATGACGGCCCTCTCCGGCGGAGCTTCGGAATAGGCCCCAAGATGGGATCTCGTGGATACAGAAAGTTGCGGCGGTGGAATTAGGTTTTTGGCTCCTCTTCTGATCATTTGGGGGTACGTAGGTATATATAGGATGAAGGAGTACGTCGGTGGAGCACCGAGGGGCCCACGAGGCAGGGGGCGCGCCCTAGGGGGGTGGGCGCGCCCCCCACCCTCGTGGCCGCCTCTTTGACTCCTTGGAGTAGGGTCCAAGTCTCCTGGATCATGTTCGGTGAGAAAATCACGTTCCCGAAGGTTTTATTCCGTTTGGACTCCGTTTGATATTCTGTTTCTCCGAAATACTGAAATAGGCAAAAACAACAATTCTGGGCTGGGCCTCCGGTTAATAGGTTAGTCCCAAAAATAATATAAAAGTGGAAAATAAAGCCCAATATAGTCCAAAACAGTAGATAATATAGCATAGAGCAATCAAAAATTATAGATACGTTGGAGACGTATCACACATCTTTCAAATGTTGCCTTGTGGCCCTGTTAAGCCCATCTCGAGCAGCTCGGATGTATGCATCGGCCAAGCTCAAGGCGTTAAACGACTCTTCTGAAAAGCCAGGGTCTTGTAAAATGGCCCGGCGGCGCCGATGATTCATGGCACTCTCCACTTCCGAGTTGGTGACGGATACATCATTTGAGTCCTCGGCTGGAGGACAGTCCGACGTCGCCCCCGCATCAGCCCATGTCTTCACGGCAGGATTTGAATCCTGGCTGCCGGAAGTACGTCCGCTTGAACCTCCTTATATAGTCTGGCACACCTTTTTCCTGACACATGGAAAATGGGAAGGTCACGGTTGGACGTGACTGCCCAGGAGCACATTGGCAAATTCATACCTCTTCGATGAAGGCCCGGCCATGTCTTCGTTTGCTTTCCTCTTGGAAGGCTTGCCTGGTGTGGGGGACACTCTCTTCGGAGATACCCATGGAGCGGTACGGCGCGCCGAACCCTTCCCCTTTTGAGCATATGATAGTGCGGCGGGGAGAAGGAAGGAGAGATCTCTTTTGGATAAGGTGTCTTTGGATTACTTACGTGTGAAGCTGGAAGGAGGCCGGGGTAATCGGCGATAATGGGTACATATGTACCATCGTAGCTCATCTGATAGAATGTTCCCTCCTCAAGAACCATGAATATGTCCGGATCTTCTTCATATCCGGGGTCAAGATCCCGGTTACAATTCTCCGGCCGCTGGGCAGGGTCATGCATCCCATCGATAGCCTTTCGCCATTCCTATTAGGAACGGATAAGATGCTGCCTGTCAACGAATGATCCAGGGACAAGATAAAATAAGTGGAGCCGAACCTTACCCAACTGGGAGGATTGTACATAGAAAGTCCGTCTCGATATTGGAGATGGCTGAACTCCTCCTTCTCCCCTTTATATAGCTCGGCCAGAATCTTGGCTAGAGCGACAAGGGTCTTTGGGCCCGTTCGGCCGTAACGTGAGGTGTCATCTTCTCCGTTATAATGCCACATGGGCAGTCCTCGGTATTGGAGTGGCTGGACCCCCTGCGTTATATAAATCTCCATCACCTCGACTATTGACAATCTAGACTGGGAAAGCGTTTTAATCTTGTCCAGTAGCAAGCTGATCTCCGCACTATCCTCTTCCTCGAGGCTCCGAGGACGCCAACTATGGCGCTTCTTCAGTGGAGCATTTGAAAACTCGGGGAGGCCTATGCGGATGGGGTCGGGTAGAGCAACGTCATCGATATAGAACCATTTGGAAGGCCACTCTTCGGGAGCTTTCTTTGGTGTGCCGGACAGGTATCCGGTCCCGGTGATGCGCCACACTTCGACTCCTCCCACTTCAAAAATTGATCCACCTTGATTGCGAGGGACGAGGTAGAACAATCTTCTCCATAAATCAAAATGGGCCTCGCAACCCAGGAATAGTTTGCATAAGGCGACGTAACCCGCAAATGTGGAGGATGGAGCCAGGGGTAACATTGTGCAGCTGGAGGCCATGGTACTCTAGTAGCCCACAGAGGAATGGGTGAATTGGAAACCCCACTCCCCTCAGCAGATAGGGGACGAAGCACACCCGTTCTCCCGCATACGGATTGGGAAAATCCTCTTCCTAGGTTTTGCCGTTGAAGGAGGCCAACCCTGCTCGAACAGGGACTAGATCTGCTGGAGGGAGAAATCCCTGCATTTGCAGCTTCGCCAATCGGCTATGGGACACAGAGCACCTCTCCCACTCGCCTCTCTCTAGGTTGGAATGGGAAGAGGAGCTAGGATTGTTGGCCATGTTGGAATGGTCTTGCCTGGCGGTCTCTGAGGATTTTCTCCGCTTGGTGCTGAAAGGATCTGAGATCCAATCTCTTTAAATAGATGCTCTTCCTTGAATGATTGGGGTGTTATTTACAAAAATACCATGACTATCCGCATTCGCTCGACACGTGGAAAACGAGGACATTAAGCATGCAGAAGCCGAGGGGAGACATCGAATCTATGGCCGAATACACTACTTGGAAATCATTAAAGGGGAACCCGCCTTGCAATACCGAAGACAATCTGTGTGCCGAACACCTCGCTATTGAAGACTGGTTCGGGGGCTACTGAGGGAGTCCTGGACTAAGGAGTCCTCGGGCGTCTGGCATGTTATCTATGGGCCAGACTGATGGGCTGTGAAGATACGAAGACTGAAGACTACATCTGTGTCCGGATGGGACTCTCCTTGGCGTGGAAGGCAAGCTTAGCGACGGAGTATGTAAATTCCCTTCTTTGTAACCGACCTTGTGTAACCCTAGATCCTCTTGGTGTCTATATAAACCGAAGAACTTAGTCCGGATAGGATATACTCAATACCTTTGTAACACCCACAATGCGGCTATATCTCCCACGTGTTGGGGCACGATTTAGAGGCATAGCCGCATGGTAGGCATGTCGCAAGAGGGGTAATCTTTACACATCCCATGTATTGAATAAGAAAGGGATAAAGAGTCGGCTTACAATCGCCACTTCACACAATACATAAATAATCCATACATCAACCAAAGTACAATCAAAGGTACGACTACGGAACCAAAATAAAGAAAGACAACCCCAAATGCTAGATCCCCGATCGTCCCAACTGGGCTCCACTAATGATCATCAGGAAAGGAAACATAATAGCAACCCAATTCTCCATTGAACTCCCACTTGAGTTCAGTAGCGTCCCCTGCACTGGCATCATCGGCACCTGCAACTGTTTGGAAGTATCTGTGATTCACGAGGACTCAGTAATCTCACACCCGCGAGATCAAGACTATTGAAGCTTATGGGTAGTGTCGGGGATATACCCTGCAGTGTAACCCGGTCGGACTTGGTGTTTCATTGGTAAACTGTCGGGGGATTGGCGACTCACTGGTCTGACGACTCACAAGCCTGAAGACTCATTAGTGACCCGGCGGGTGCGTCAGACGGACGACAAGGCCCAAGGCCCAGTATGCCGGTTCATATAAAGGTGGGCCGGTTTAAGAGGAAAGGCATAAGGAAAACTCTCCTACAAAGGAAGCAAGACTAGGACTCCACTTGTACTAGGTTAATCCTAATCCTACTAGGACTAGTCATGTAACTCGCCCCTTTCAACATATATGAGGAGGGGCAGGGCACCTCAAGAGAGGACAAGAAACAATCTCTAGGGCTAGACACAAAGGGGGAGCCGGCTTATGCAGCGACTCTCTCATGAGCATAATGAGATCGAGCCACAAACAGCATGTAGGGCTATTACCGGATGATGTTTCCCGGGGCCCGAAACTCTCCAAATCCTTGTCTTGTGTTGCATTTCTCGATTCCTCTCAACCCCTCTCAAGCTACTACAAAGATGTGTTGGCCTCACAACTAAGTCCTCACACTAGCACATCTATCGTGACAATTCTACGACAGGTAGGAAAAGGTAGTGAGGTCGAGCTGCAGCAAGCACTAGCATATATGGTGGCTAACATACGCCAATGACAGCGAGAAGAGAAGCAACGCATGGCCGAGAAACTATAAGTGATCAAGAAGTGATCCTGAAGCTACTTACGTTCAAGCATAACACGAGACCGTGTTCTCTTCCCAAACTCCGCCGAAAAGAGACCATCACGGCAACACACACGGTTGAATCATTTTAATTAGGTTAAGTGACAAGTTCTCTACAACCGGATATTAACAAATTCCCATCTACCACATAACCGCGGGCACGGCTCTCGAAAGTTTATACCCTGCAGGGGTGTCCCAACTTAGCCCATCACAAGCTCTCACGATCAACGAAGGATATTCCTTCTCCCGGGAAGACCCGATCAGTCTCGGAATCCCGGTTACAAGACATTTCGACAATGGTAAAACAAGACCAGCAAGACCACCCGACTGTGCCGACAAATCCTGATAGGAGCTGCACCTATCTCGTTCTCAGGGCACACCGGATGAGCCATCCGTACAACTAAAACCAACCCTCAAGTTTCCCCGAGGTGGCCCTGCAAGAGGCTCTAATTTGGACCAACACTTAGAGGAGCACTGGCCCGGGGGTTTAAAGTAAAGATGACCCTTGAGTCCGCGGAACCCGAGGGAAAAGGCTTAGGTGGCAAATGTTAAAACCAAGGTTGGGCCTTGCTAGAGGAGTTTTATTCAAGGTGAACTGTCAAGGGGTTCCCATAACACCCAACCGCGTAAGGAATGCAAAATCAAGGAACATAACACCGGTATGACGGAAACTAGGGCGGCAAGAGTGGAACAAAACACCAGGCATAAGGCCGAACCTTCCACCTTTTACCAAGTATATAGATGCATTAAAGTAAATCAGAGATAGTAATGATATCCCAATAATATCCATGTTCCAACATGGAACAAACTTCATATTCACCTGCAACTAGCAACGCAATAAGAGGGGCTGAGCAAAAGCGGTAACATAGCCAAACAACGATTTGCTAGGAAAGGTGGGTTAGAGGCTTGACATGGAAATATGGGAGGCATGATATAGCAAGTGTTAGGTAGCGCGGCATAGCAATAGAGTGACAACTAGCAAGCAAAGATAGAAGTGATTTCGAGGGTAAGTTCTCAGAGTTGTCGAAAGCTTGATCATCGTAAGCGTTCTCAACAAGTTCCTCGGTCACGTACTCGTCTCCCAGCTCTACCCAAAGCAAGAACACAAGCAAAGGACCAACAATCAATCACGGTGCAATGCACAAGCAACATGATGGAAAACATGGCATGATATGCGAGATGTGATATGCAATGCATATGAGTGCTCCAGATGGAAAAAAATGATAAAGGCATCAACTTGGCAAACCAAGTATGCCGCTGGAAAGATGAGATGATTTCGGGTGAAATCGATATAAATATCACCGGAAACGGATGCACGGTTTGCAAATGGCAAGCAAAACAAGAATGACACAATTCTGCAATTAACAGCACAATGCCACTTAGAATGCAACAAGTAACTAAGCTACTGCACCCCAACATAACAACAAAGTATGTGGCAGTGATGTACACAAGATGCTTGACAAAACATGTACATTGAGCTACGGCTAAATCACAGAAGAGCAGGTTCAAACAAGCATGGCAAAAGTGCAAAAGATAACAGCTTCACAGACTTGGTGAAAATACTAACATGCCAGAAATAACATCAGGAAGCCATGTTTACAGCTAGCAAACAACATGCTACAGGAACAGATCATAGCAAACCAAGGCACGGAATGATTCTACTAAATGCATAGATCAAAAGTCCCTTACTGATCATGAGCCAAAAAGGCGTAGAAGATATGATGGCACCCATGTAAACAGAACAAGTTTTATTAACAGTTTCAGACTTAGCAGAAAACAGAGCATGGCATAAACAGAATTATGAAGGCAACTTTGCGAGATCATACCACTCACCATAAAGCATTTCAGGACAAAGCAAGCATACCAACAGCAAGATGACATGTTCATGATGCTAACCATGGCAAGATCAAGTTCATAGGATGCACGGATCACTAGCAACAACCATGGCAGTATTGATTAACATGTTAACATTCTGCCAGGAACATTTTATAGCAAAAGTAAAGCAAAAACAAGACATTCTAGAGCACTCCATAATAACAAACAGGGGCATGGATGGATAGAGCATAACCACATGTTAAAAACACCCTTAATGAAGCATCTCAACATAAGCATGGATCTCACTGTAGCATCAAGTTTACATGGCATCAAAATAATAGCAGGCAAAGAAAACAGCAACATTGTGGAGGCTACTTTGCATGCTTGTGCTAGTCACCACATTGATCACAAAAATGCAAGACAAGCTCCACTGTAAATATGGCATGTTGTAGTTCAAAACACATGTAGAGCTCATGCTCATAAGATGCACACATAAAATGCAACAAAAATGACAAATCATCATAATCTGATAAATAGCAGCAGTAAACATTTTATAGCACTCTTGCATCATTGAAAAAGGCATCATAATTGACATGAACATGCATGGAAATGCTACTGTCATGGAGAGCTCGACGACATGAACAATTCGATTTATCATATGCATGAAACGGAGCTACGGTCATGGAGATACGATGCTATGAACAGGGCATGAAATTAACACAGAAAAGGACTTAGATGAAATCGAGGGGGGGTTTCGACCACCAGATCTAGGACATGGGACCCGAGGTTCGACGGAGCTCAAACTCGCCGGAGATGGAGCGAGAAGGCGGCTGGAGGTGAGGAGGTGGCCGGAGTCGTCGGGGCGCCGGATCTGGGCGCGGGGTCGCCGGAGTTGAGGGCGCGGCCGGCGTTGTGGCCGGAGCGGCGCGTGGTGGAGGCGGGCGGTGGCGACCGACGCGTGGAGGCAGCGGCCGGCGTGGAGGAGCAGGGCGGTCGGTGGTGGAGGCGTCCGCGGCGGCAGGGACGGGCGGGGAAGGTGGCCGGGTGGCGCGGGCTTCGGGGGCCTGCCGTGGGCTCGGGCGGGCCAGCGGCGGTGGGCGGTGTGCTGCCACATGGCGGCGCCTTATTGGTGCGGGCGGCGGCGGCGATTCGTCCGGTGCAGACCGGATGTGTCCGGCGGCGGAGAGGGCTAGGTTAGGGTTTTATCTGCGCGAGAATTTCGGGGAGGGCACATATTTATAGATAGGAGGAGGTAGGAGTGTCCAAATGAGGTGTAGTTTTCACCCACACGATCGTGATCCGATGACGGAGGACATGGAAGTGGTTTAGATGGGTTATTGGGCTGTTTTGGAGGGGTGTTGGGCTGCAACACACATGAGGCTTTCGCGGTAACCCGATTAACCATTGGAGCATCAAATGGACTCCAAATGGAACGAAATTTGACAGGCGGTATACCGATGGTGTACCAAGACCACTTGGCAAATCTCCGTCCATTCTGAGAACGTTTAACACCTGCTCATGAAAAGAGACAAGAGGGGGGCGCCGGTGCATGTGGGAGTGTTGGATTACAAAACGGACAACGGGGAAAATGCTCGGATGCATGAGACAAACATGTATGCAAATGCGATGCACATGATGACACGAACAAAATGCAAAACGAAGACAAAAACCCAACCAAGAACGGAATCTCATAACTTAAAGCCAAAAATGGAAAGAGTTGGAGTTACAAATATGGCAAGTTACATCCGGGGTGTTACAACACTCCACCACTATGAGAGGATCTCGTCCCGAGATCTAGGGCTGAAAAAACTTCGGATATTCGGAATGGAGGTGGTCCTCGCGTTCCCAGATGGCTTCTCAGTCGGAATGGTGTGACCACTACACTTTCAGGAATTTGATAGACTTGTTGCGAGACTTGCGCTCAGTTACTTCAAGAATATCAATGGGATGCTCATGATAAGACAAATCTTCTTGGAGATCAATCTCTTCGAAGTTGATGGTGCGCTCAAGAGTCTTGAAGCACTTGCGGAACTGTGACACGTGAAACACATCGTGCACATTTGCGAAGTTGGACGGAAGCTCAAGTTGATAAGCGAGATCGCCTCTTTTGCCAATGATCTTGAAAGGACCCACGTATCTAGGGGAAAACTTCCCTTTGATATCGAAGCGACGAGTGCCTTTGATTGGAGAGATGCGGAGGTAGACATGGTCTCCGATCTCGAAAGCCAAGTCACGGTGCTTACTATCATAGTAACTCTTCTGGCGCGATTGCGCGGCTTTGAGATTTTCATGGATGAATTTACACATTTCTTCAGCTTCTATGATTAAGTCATTGCCAAGAAGTTGGCGTTCACCAGTCTCTGACCAATTGAGAGGAGTACAACACTTTCTGCCATAGAGGATTTCGAATGGGGCCTTGCCCGAACTCGCTTGGAAGCTGTTGTTGTAGGGGAACTCGGCATATGGAAGACAATCTTCACACTTCATACCGATGGAAATGACACAAGCCCTGAGCATATCTTCAAGGATTTGATTGACTCGCTTGACTTGGCCACTAGTTTGAGGATGGAAAGCTGTGATGAAGCGAATGTTGGTGCCCATGTCCTTCTGGAAGGAGTCCTAGAACTTGGAGGTGAAAATGCTTCCACGATCTGAAGATATCAATTGTGGAATGCCATGCAAAGAGACAATCCTGGAGGTGTATAGCTTTGCTAGCTGAGCTGCTGTAATAGATTCTTTGATTGGAAGGAAATGAGCCACTTTTGTAAGTTTGTCGATGACAACGAAGATAGCATCATTTCCACGCTTGGACTTAGGAAATCCAGTCACGAAGTCCATCTCGATATGGTCAAACTTCCATTCTGGAATAGCAAGAGGTTGGAGGAGACCAGCTGGCCGTTGGTGTTCTGCTTTCACCCTTCTGCAGACATCACATTCATTCACGAATTGAGTAATTTCTCGCTTCATTCAAGTCCACCAATATGACTGCTTGAGGTCATGGTACATCTTCATACTTCCAGGATGAATGGATAGGAGGGAATTGTGTGCCTCGTTCATAATGACTTTCCTTAGATCACCTTTAGGAACCACAATCTGGTCCTTGAAGAATAGAACGTCTTTGTCATCAATGCGATAGCACTTGTATTTGGGTTGGCTCTTGGCAATCCCATTTTTCACCTTCTTCACCATGAGATCCAGGAGTTGTGCCTCACGAATTTGATCTTCCAAAGTAGGAGAGACTTGGAGGTTGGCAAGAAAGCCCTGAGGAACAACTTGGAGATTCAGTTTGCGGAAAGCTTCACAAAGGTCCGGTTGGAAGGGCTTGAGAATTAGGCTGTTGCAGTAAGCCTTCCTGCTCAAAGCATCTGCAATGACATTGGCCTTGCCTGGAGTATATTCAATACTCGAATTGTATTCTTGAATCATTTCGACCCAACGAGTCTGCCTGAGGTTGAGGTTGGGTTGAGTGAAGATTACTTGAGGCTCTTATGATCTGTGAAGATGTCCACTTTCCTTCCCAACAAGAGATGTCTCCACGTTAATAATGCATGGACAACTGCCGCCAACTCAAGGTCGTGAGTGGGGTAGTTCCTTTCGTTGGGCTTCAACTAACGATAGGTATAAGCCACAACTTTCTTCTCTTGCATTAACACAGCACCGAGACCTTGTAGGGAGGCATCACAGAAAACTTCAAATGGTTTGGATTCGTCAGGAGGAGTCAAGACAGGAGCTATGACTAACTTCTCTTTCAGGGTGTTGAAAGCAACGTCACATTCAGGCGTCCAAACATACTTGACATGCTTCTGGAGGAGGCTGGAAAGAGGCTTTTCAATCTTAGAGAAATTCTCAACGAATCTTCGACAATAGCTTGCAAGCCCAAGAAAACTCCGGAGCTGCTTGACATTCTGAGGAGGTTCCCAATTCACAATTGCAGATACCTTCTCAGGATTAATAGCGATGCCTTTGGCGGAGATGATATGACCAAGGTAGAGAACCTCATCAAGCCAAAACTCACACTTTGAAAACTTTGCATAGAATTGATGCTCTCTGAGTTTGTCAAGCACCAATCTCAAATGCTTGGCATGATCCTCCTTATTCTTGAAAAAAACCAAGATATCATCGAGATACACCAGGAAGAAATCATTTGTGTAAGGTTTGAAGATGAATTTCATCATGCGAGAGAAGATTGGAGGAGCATTGACAAGGCCGAAAGACATGACAGTATATTCATAAGAACCATGGCTTGTTCTGAATGCTGTCTTGGGGATATCTTGTTCACGAATGCGAATCTGATGATAACCCATATGGAGGTCAAGCTTGTAGAAAACTTTGGCACCCTTAAGTTGCTCGAATAGCTCATTGATGTTGGGAAGTGGATACCTGTTCTTTATTGTCTTCTTGTTCAATGGACGATAGTCGACGCAGAGTCGTTCCGTTCCATCCTTCTCCTTGACAAAAAGAACACCACAACCCCATGGAGATGAACTCGGTCTGATCAGACCCATACGCTCTTGTTCATCAATTTGTTTCTTCAACTCCTCTGGTCCAAGCTTGTAAGGATGTTTGCAAACAGGTTCTGTGCCAGGCTCAAGATCGATAACGAATTCAACTGGCCGGTGAGGAGGAATTCCCGGAAGCTCTTCTAGAAAGACGTCTTGATATTCACAAACGACTGGAATCTGAGAGATGGCATTCAACTCGCCCTTCTCATTGAGAGAAAATAGTCGAATGGTTTCATCCCGATCGGCATAGATGATCTCATCCTCAGAAGAGTGTGTCATTTGAATCTTCCTGGCAGCACAATCAAGCTGAGCCTTGTGCTTAGAAAGCCAGTCCATCCCGAGAATTAGATCAATATCTGAGTCACCAAGAACAATTGGAGAAGACAGAAATTAATAGTTGCCCATCTTGATAACGGAATCCAGAACGAATACTCGAGAAGTCATTTGTCGAGCCGGAGAAACAATAGACAAAGGTCTCGGCAATACTTGAGTAACCAAATCATGCATAGCCACAAAAGGTCTTGAAATGAAAGAATGCGATGCACCAGTATAAAAAAGAACTTTTGCAGGAAAGTCGTTAACAGGAAGGTTACCCATGATCACTTCTGAAGAATCCTCTGCCTGAGCTGCATTCATCATGTTCACCTTTGCAACCTTGGAATTATGCTTGACCACTGCATTGCTGGAAGATCTCACAAGAGGAGGAGGCGGAAGGCGCCTTTGGTTGAAGCACTTGTTTCCATAGTGCCCTTTCTGCTGACACTTGTTGCAAGTAACCTCTGAGAGCAGGCGGTGATAAGGAGCACTTGACCTTGGAGTCTGAGACTGAGCTTTGTTCTGATACCATGGGTTGGGTGGGTGGGAAGATCCATTGCCACCTTTGCTCTTCTGCTGGTAGGGCTGGAGAAACGGAGGAGGAGGAGGCAACCAGAACTTCTGTTGCTTAGCTGCCACTTGAGATGAAGAAGAAGATTGAACTGCATCCCTGACTCTCTTCTTAGATGCCTCACACTTGAGCTGAGCAGCTTCTTGTTTTAGTGCCATGTTATAGAATTGATCGAACTTGGTCAGCTCAAGAAGCACGAGAGCTAACTGCAGATCCTCTCTGAGGCCACCTCTGAATTGATAGATCATACTCTTTTCATCAGGGACGTCTTGTTTAGCGAAGCGAGCAAGTTTCTGAAACTGGATATTGTATTGATACACAAACATGCTGCCTTGCTTGAGATTGCGGAACTCCTCACGCTTGCTCTCAGCAACACTTGGTGGGATGTGATGAGCTTCGAAATCTTGGCGGAAATCATCCCAGGTAATCACACGACCTCCTCTGGAATCTATTATTGTTGAAACCACTCAGTAGCTTGGTCCTTGAGTTGAAACGAAGCAAACTTGACAAAGTCCTCAGGACTGACATTGCTACATTCAAAATGCTTGCAAATGTCCATGAGCCAATCGTCGGCGTCTGTGGCCTCGGCACACTTGCTTAAAGACTTCGGCTGGTTTGCGAGGAACTGGTTGAGGGTAGCAAACTGAGGCTGATTGTTTCCTTGGCCTTGATTTCCTTGATTGCCTTACCCTTGGTTGCGCTCTTGCAAGAGTTGCAAAAGCATGTGAGTGTTGGCGTTGGTGGCTGCCGTGACAGCTTGCCATGCCTCCGGAGGTGGAGGTGGTGGCAGAGGATTCGACTGATCCCCATCATTGCGGTCCAGATTCTGGCGCGTTGCGGGAGCTATCCTGAAGAGGTTGACATCCGTTAGCATCTTGAAAGACAGATATTCAAACTGAATCAATGGATCGAAATTGCAACATAAAGTCTTAACATTCGAACAAGGATGAACGAATGAATTCCAAAGTAAATCATCACACTTCCATTAAGTTGAGAAGCCACTTAGATAAAGGTAGATGAATAAAGCAACAAGGTACGGATATGAACAAATAAGTGGTAAGCATTACCCAATCACAATCCAAATATCTGCGGGAAGAAATACTAGAGCTACTTGAATTCCCACCTATAAAACTCCCGAAACTTTCTGGTTATGCAATCAGGTGTTGGGGATACAGGGGAAGCATAATATCTCACCCAAAACTAGCAATTCCTACATCCAGCTGTATCCATCCTTCAACACATAACCAAGAAACCTTCGGAAATCATGTACCTCAACCTTCGAAAAGCATCCGTTATACGAGTTATGGCAATACTCCCAAACTCCCGCCCCAGTACTGGGTGGTGTCGAGGTTATCTCACCAACAACTGCATAAAAGAGATTTTTGATGTCGACGAACTCAGGTATTCCAGAACTGCAACGATAAAATTGTGACGACAACACCTCGGAGCTCAACTCCCTGGGACACTGCCACAACCCCTAAATGTCAGGAGGCACCAAGAGCAATGTTCTCATCACAAAACTATCGGAACGATTCCAAGATACCCGCGTGATCCTAAAAAAATTCGTGAAAATTGAGGAGAGGAGAGTCAAAACTTCTACATCAGGAGGCCTCACTAGAGCGACGAAGGGACTGGGGAGTAAAAAGAATCCTACTCTCCGATATATATAATCCTAAGACTCAAGACATTTTGTTCTAGACTCAACAACGTTAGCGATTCGATCAAGCAGGGGGCTCCTAAGTCGGGGAAGGCTCTCATTACCAACTTGTAACACCCACAATGCGGCTATATCTCCCACATGTCGGGGCACGACTTAGAGGCATAGCCGCATGGTAGGCATGTCGCAAGAGGGGTAATCTTTACACATCTCATGTACTGAATAAGAAAGGGATAAAGATTCGGCTTACAATCGCCACTTCACACAATACATAAATAATCCATACATCAACCAAAGTACAATCAAAGGTATGACTATGGAACCAAAATAAAGAAAGACAACCCCAAATGCTAGATCTTCGATCGCCCCAACTGGGCTCCACTACTGATCATCAGGAAAGGAAACATAATAGCGACCCAAGTCTTCGTCGAACTCCCACTTGAGTTTGGTAGCGTCCCCTGCACTGGCATCATCGCCACCTGCAACTGTTTGGAAGTATCCGTGAGTCACGAGGACTCAGCAATCTCACACCCCCGAGATCAAGACTATTTAAGCTTATGGGTAGGAAAAGGTAGTGAGGTGGAGCTGCAGCAAGCACTAGCATATATGGTGGCTAACATACGCCAATGACAGCGAGAAGAGAAGCAACGCATGGCCGATAAACTATAAGTGATCAAGAAGTGATCCCAAAGCTACTTACGTTCAAGCATAACACGCGACCGTGTTCTCTTCCCAGACTCCGTCGAAAAGAGATCATCACGGCTACACACACGGTTGAATCAATTTAATTAAGTTAAGTGACAATTTCTCTACAACCGGATATTAACAAATTCTCATCTGCCACATGACCGCGGGCACGGCTCTCGAAAGTTTATACCCTGCAGGGGTGTCCCAACTTAGCCCATCACAAGCTCTCACGGTCAACTAAGGATATTCCTTCTTCCGAGAAGACCCGATCAGTCTCAGAATCCCGGTTATAAGACATTTCAACAATGGTAAAATAAGACCAGCAAGACCACCTGACTGTGCCGATCTATCTATCTATCTATCTATCTATCTATACCTATACTAATTACAGACTCCCAACTAATTACCACGTTAATTAGAAATTAAGAGCCGTACATCTTTGATGGGACCAAATTATTACGGTGGAGATCAACCCGTATAATCTGGGACAAAAAAACTTATATTCAACAACCGTGAGAAACAACTCCCTAAAAAACTTATATTCAACAACCGTGAGAAACAACTCCCTCAAAAGATTTGTTCCACCGATGCACCTAACCATCCTTGAGAAACCCTAGCGCCCCTCCATGCCATCCTCCAAACCTATTGAACGGCCTTGAGGCGGACGCGCAGCTGGAACCAGACGACCTCGCACGCGGGACTGCACGCCTGGGTGTCCCAGCGTGATATAACATGGCTGCACGATGCCGATGCTGGATTGGACGGCCTCCAACCAGGGAACTTCCCGCGCGGCTGCACGACGCCAGCTCAGGTGTACGTACAAGCTAGGCTTGATTCTGCCTGGACACATAAATACACGATCAGGCACTGGAGGCGTGCGGCTGGATCGATTTGGTCCAGGGAACTTCCCGCGCGGCTGCACGACGCCGGCTCAGGTGTACGTACAAGCTAGGCTTGATTCTGCCTAGACACATAAATACACGATCAGGCACTGGAGGCGTGCGGCTGGATCGATTTGGTCAATACGAGCTAGCTTTTCAATGAGCGGAAAACTCACGGGCATACTACAGCCTGGGCTAATCAGTTTTCTCAGTCAGTCGGGCTGATGCTTTTGTCCAGAAGCAAAATGCATCACTGCCAACATGTGGGGGACTGAGATGTTGGGCTGCATGCCGGCGGCGGCCAGAGGGTGCCAGCAGCGACGAGACTATGGCCATGCCGTCAGACATATTTTCATTGCACCGCAAGCAGCGGTGCAAATTCAGAGTAAGTTCTTTTTCTTTGTACACTTTATTTTCCTTTATGTTGCCTTCATTACCATGGACAAATTGTGAATTGTATGTATAGGATAGATTTTACAATATGATGGAAAAGAATTACTTTCAGTTAGGCTACCACATGGATAACAACATGAACGGTGTGCCTCTGTTATAATATATTTTTAATGCCTGGATATTTTTCCATATGCTTTCTTAGTAGTGGTTTAACATCATTGCAAACTGGTAGAGAATTTTGGAACGTAACATGTACTGAAGCAAACACATTATAATTTTCTTCTAACAGTTTATTATGTTTTTAAAATAATGAGGGATTTATGCAATGAGATTACACCACGTCCAAACTATCTAGTAGAACTTACAAGGTGGTGTCATATCTTTTTTACATTGCACATGGTAGAGGAATAGACTGACCTGATAAAAATGAAATACACACTAAAGTTTTTCATGGTTGCATACTTGATCTAAACTTTTTTTATATTATGTCAGTGCAGGACATTCTGTTCAGCTACAAGAAAAAATAACTAATTAACTACATTATTAAATTCAGCCAACTACGTCACACATTCATGTCATGTGTTTTGGATACTTTAAGTTTGATCCGAAGCATCAAATAGTTAATTTAGTATTCAATCCTTTTTTATCATGGAAACGAACATCAGTACATTCTAATTTTGTATTCTTCGCTTTTGTTTCAGGGAGGAATTTCTGGCATCTTTTTGTCATCTGTGCATGGAAAAAAGGGGAAGAGTACTACAGGTCAAACCATCAAATATAATGTTGTTCTATTATGCTTCTAAAATTACAAGTCTCTTATAATTAGTTAATGAGACAATGCAATTTATAATACAATCTTTTACGTATAGTATTTGTTGTTAGTTGAATTTAATTATCTTCCTTTGATGTGTGTCTATACTACAATGTTGAAGGTTGGTGCTCGATATTTTTGCTCGGCGTATACGAAATAGTTCTCTTTTACAATTTATGTCCTTAAAATACTTCTATGATTGATTCTTCATACCTTCATGCTTAGTTTATAATTTTATTTCTGTTCCCAAAAACTAGGGAGCCTTTTTTCATGTTAGTTGATACTTCAAACTATTGACACGTAACATAATTGGGTTATGTTGGTCGACCTTAATGACTTGGCATTTGCATTATGGTGGTGTCCGAATTAAAGTAAAATTTAGCATCTAATTGGATTATTGTTCCTAAGGCATGCTTAGGTTCAATGGATATTGTGGATGGATCTGATGGTTGGGGAGATCAGCAAAGAGAGACATCCAAGAATAACAAGTAGTTCATCTTTCTGTATTATTATATTAGTCTAATTAGTTTTGTTTGATAGATCACATGGATCAGGGTCTCATGTTCTATGCTTGAATCCTCCGTAATTTAATTTATAGTTCTTTTTTTACGAAGAAATTTAATTTATAGTTCTGTTGCAACTTATTCTAATAATGCACACATGTATCTCAGTGTCCCGCAACAATTATAATTATAGAAAAACACGTGCACACACACAACAATAATAAGAGCTACAAGTAGCATGACAGTTAAACAACAGAAGGCACATGCATCACATCTTTTCATGACGGTTGAAGGTCACATGATTTTTGTGTGTTTTTCATTCACGACATATTGATATGCATGTTGTACAACTACCATATTATGGTTTTATCTTAATATTGTTAACATGGTCAGATGAAATTCAAACAAATTTGTGTTGATGCCTATTTTTCCATGACATGAATATATGTTTTGTTTCATCTATTTTGTTACGATGTTCTTTAGGTAGAGTTGTTTTTTTCTCTCTAACTCTGAGTGTTCTATTGTTAAGTTATAAATGTTGCATGTTTGCGTATAGGTAGCAATGTAGGAATAACACATAAAGCTAAATGGAGTTCTACTATACCAAATCTAAAAAAATGAAAGATTGAGAACTTCATTTGTTTTTGTTATTAATAAACTCATTTAGTTTCCTGCAGACTTAGAACACCACTGGACATCATATAGATATTTGCACCAAACATAGAGGTGCAACATAGTTGAACCTCTTAGTGCACGAGGAGATTCATAGGATGGAGCTGCTTTGAGAAAGGAGGTTTAAGACGATGTTTTGATGTTACTAAAATATTGCTAAAAGTAATAATTACCCTACAATTTCGTAGGCTAGGATCACGATGGGTGATTCTTTGTGCCCCTTCAAACAAATGTGTTATCTTTGGGAGTTGCATCGCGGTTTTAACAAACAAATAAACTATAATTCTGGAAGATAATCCTGAATTCCTTATAGTCATTCATTATATGCATGTAATTCAGAATGTAAGATACCATTATATAACTAGCTCTGCGATGCCGAGGTTGTGACCAAATAATTACCATGTTAATTAGAAAATAGGAGCCGTTAATTTGGTGGGACCAGAGTAATTACGGTGTGGATGAATCCATATTAGATTGCCATGTTTAGATTATTTTTTCATGCATGAAACGAATAGTATTATTACATACAAACTCTTATTCTATGCATACTTTTCTTTACGGTCAAGCCTAGCCATCCTGGACATCATCAATTGATAGAGGAAAATTGACGCTAGGGTTCCATCGCCAATGACTCCTATGCATATTACCATTACCTATTTTCAACCGTAACCTAGCTAGCCTTCATGTGTACCCTCAACAACTGCGCCTCTTCTGTAGGCTTGATAAATACCCACCGATTTTGGTTGGTGATTACCAATATTACAGTGCCCAATGGCCTAATCAAGGCGGTAATCACCTCGACGGCTCAGCCAAGTACTTTTCGGCGAAATGGACCTATGTACAAGGCAAGCTCAATTACTGCCAAGCCAATCTGTGTTGCAATGAGATGATTCTCAATCATCTGCGAACACATACGACAGAGTATGCCCATGTAAAGAAGCTAGCAGGCTGCTGGATTAACGAACTATAAGCTCAAAGCTAGCAGGCTGCTAGATTGATTCTGCCTGGAGACGCAAGCACAGAGTTTTAATAGCTTCGATCTGTTCCGACAAAAAACATATGATGACTTGTGGCGTGTGGCTGGATCAGGCAAGTGCGTACATGCATGCAGTCTAGATATGGACAAAAAGAACTCAGTTGATTGGACAACTGCGAGCGTACTTCTGATGGAATGTAATCGTCTATGAGCGAGTATGATTGAGGCTGCGCCAGAAATAACTGACTGAACTTTTTCATGCTCCAATTTTCTGCGTGCTTCTTTTTGTACGACAGTGTTAAGATTCTGTAATTTGGAAGTTTATTGTGATCAGCGTCAGAATAATGGATACCCTCAATCATGCGAGTGCTCGGCCTTCCGGAGGTTTGCTTTATTACATCAATCTTCTGAAATTTGCTTCTAGAGTGCATGTGCATGTATATCATGCATAAATACTTTGGATATTTTCCT
The DNA here is from genome assembly GCF_003073215.2 of Triticum urartu. Taxonomy (NCBI): domain Eukaryota; kingdom Viridiplantae; phylum Streptophyta; class Magnoliopsida; order Poales; family Poaceae; genus Triticum; species Triticum urartu. The sequence continues at coordinate 76,620,869 of NC_053022.1, read as the reverse complement.
TTTCTTGCGAGGGGATTATTTGCTTTTGGCTTCTATGTATGTAAAAAACAAGTACGCCTGAAGCAGTTTCCTAGGAATGTTCAGAACAAATACCCAAACCTGTTAGTGCATTGGAGGCAGCGAAGACGAGCAGAGACTCACGATAATGTGACCCCGTCGCCCCGTCTCATGGACTTACGGCAAGGGCCCAGAATGCCGGACCGTGCCACGTAGAAAACTCGCGGGTGCTCAATGGGCCCGCCCGACTTTCACATCAACTCGTGGGTACCTCTCAGGGCCGACCCGACTTCAACAATGGTCTCAAGTAAAGTCAAGGTAACCGTGTGTCCAAACATCAAGGGGAAAACCCGAGGAATCACCCTTGGTGGATTCCACTTGATGTAATCATCAAGGTGAACGTAAGAGTAACCACCCTCGAGGTTCACACTTGAGGGGTTTCACGACAGAGTCGTATCGGGAGTGGTGAAGGAGGAACCACCCTCGTTGACCACGACCGAATAGCTACACTACAGAGTTGTCATCGGGAGTGCGTTGTGAGGTCTCACCCTCCGCGCTCGATAGTAGCTCTGCAGAGTCGAGCAACAAAAGGGGAGTGATGTGATGTGAGGTGTCGGGCTCTGGTCGTCGATCACGTTGCTCAAGTCGTCGATGATGAAGCAGGGGCAACAAGGACAAGGTGGGGGTCACTGATGGATCACTAACCAACCTAGTATAGGTGCACTAGTTCAGTGAAGAGATGGTGATAAAAGTGTAATACAGATGGTAGAAATATATTTTTATAATCTGAATAAATAAAAACAACAAGGTAGAAAATAGTAAATGGGCACAAAAACGGTATTTCAATGCTTAAAAACAAGGCGTAGGGTCCGTAGTTTCGCTAGTGCAATCTCTCAACAATGCTAACATAGTTGGATCATATGATTATCCCTCAAAGTGTAATAAAGAATCACTCCCGAGTTCCTATTAGCGGAGAACAAAAAGATAGGAATTGTTTGTAGGGTATGAAACCACCTCAAAGCTATTCTTTCCGTTCGATCTATCCTAGAGTTCGTAATAGAATAATACCAAAGCATATTCATATTCATAATACTCAATCCACACAAAGAACTACAAAGAGAACCCAACGTTTTTATCAAAGAAAAGATAATAAAAACGTGCATCAACCCCTATGCATAGATTACCCCAATATCACCACGGGAATCCGCAAGTTGAGTGCCATAACGTATATCAAGTGAATCAATAAGATACCCCATTGTCACCTCAAGTATTCATACTGCAAGACATACATCATGTGTTCTCAAATCTGAACATTCAATCTGACGAGACAAAACTTCAAAGGGTAAAGATTCAATTCATCACAACAAGGGTATAGAGGGGAGAAACATCATATGATCCGACTATATTAACAAAGCCCATGATATAGATCATGAGAGAGAGAGAGATTAAACACATAGCTACTGGTACAAACCCTCAGCCTCGAGGGTGGACTACTCCCTCCTCATCGTGGTGGCCGCCGGGATGATGAAGATGGCCACCGGGGATGATTCCCCTGTCAGCGTTCTAGGAATGGGGATCCCCAGACTTGCCTGCCTGCGGCCCACGGCGTGGCTTTGCTGGCAGGCCTGTACGGCCCATCTTCATCAACAAAGAATCAAGACTCTCGTGAGGGGCCAAGCCTCGCGAGGAGGACGACACAAGACCTCCTCAGGAGCGGCAGGCTGGCTCATGAGGGGCGGAGAGTTCAAGGCCGGGCAAACGTCACGAGGTTCTCGTGACGTAAGCCATGATGATCAAGACCAGGCGGGTGCAGCGTCCTTGTTTCCTCTTTAGTGCTAAGGGGGCAAGCGCAGGCGTGGAGTATCGAGGCATCAAGCAAAGGTTTCCATATTGGTGCAACGAGACCAAGACCAGAACGACGGCAAGACGGAGGTCACCATGGAGCCCAGGACGGCGTCACCGCCAGAACCTTTGGTAGGCGAAGACCAACTTTTGTTAGGATAGCTTGTACTGGTTGTCCCCTTTCAAATTGGCCGTTGTTAGCTCCCTTCCCGCTCAATATTTGGGGAGAGTACCAGGGCCTCTATAAATAGGACTAGCCACCACCACAGGCGGGGACGGATCATCAAGATCATCCTCAACCACACAAGTTCACGAAGCATAAGAACACCTCAACCTCAGGAGGTTGTTCTTCCCCTTGTATTGTTCATCTTCAGCCCAAGAGGCAATCCACCACCACCACACTAGAGTAGGGTATTACACCACAACGGTGGCCCGAACTAGTATAAATCTTGTGTCCCTTGTGTTGCGAGTTTTTCGAGTTAGATCGTGAGATCTAGGCTAAGTTAGGGCGCGGATCGATAGGGGGGAGATCTTCGCGCGCACCCCAGTGTTCGAACCTTAAGGGTGTTTCCGGAACCCGTGATCTGACATTTGGCGTGCCAGGTAGGGGTGCGCCGAACCTTCCTTCCCGTCTCTCCGCATCATGTCGCTCCATCGTCTCCATGGCGGACGCATGTCGCGCCCGTGTCGAGCGCTGGGCTGCCCTCGCCACCCGTGTCGCTCAGACGGCCCCTGTCGGCGGGCCACCCCATCGCTCTCTGTCGCCTGCCGCCAACGCCGCCATCGGCCCAGCGGGGAACAAGTAGCAAGCATCCTCGCTGCACCCCTCGGTGCGACAGGACAGCCGCACCGCCACCCCATCACTGACTCCCGCTAGTTCGTCGTCTCACGCTCGTCATGTTCCCACGGACGCACGGGCCGCGCTCCTCATGGAGCACAAGCTCCTGCGCTACCGCCCAGTCGACAACCTCTACGAGCACTGGATTGACCGCATCGCCGAGCTTGTCCACGCCGCAGGGGGCTCCCCAGCGCCGTCCCACTCTCTAGCTCGCCCTCCGCCAGCCACGGGCGACGTAGCTGATGAAGCACCTCCATCACCTCTGCCCCAAGACGGCACCCTAGCGCCAAGGCACGCGGCTCCACGGTGCGACCCACCGCGTTCGGCGCCCGCCCGTGAAGAAAGAAGTTGTCAAGAAGTCCCTCGACCGCAAGCGATCGCTCCGCCGTGCCAGGATCATTTGTTGCGGCAAGGCCCCGCGCCGCTGGCCGTAGCAGCGCGCCGGCGCCAAGGCCAAGCTCCACCTCCAAGGCGGGCCCCGGTGACCATGGCCGGCTGCCGCGCCTTCACCCCCGAGCTGTGCAGCGTCGCTTGGCCAGGTAAGTTCAAGCCAGATCTGCCTCCTCGGTACGATGGCACCCCGGACCCCGTGGAGTTCCTGCAGCTCTACGAGATGAGCATCGAGGTGGCCAACGGCGATGAGAAAGTCATGGCGAACTGGTTTCCCATGGCTCTCAAGGATGGCCCCCGCTCCTGGCTCCTGAACCTGCCTCCAGGCTCAATTTCCTCCTGGGACAATATGCGCAACCGCTTCATCGCCAATTTCCAGGGCACTCACGACCGCCCCCCGGTCGCGGGTGACCTGCGCCGCATCAAGCAACAACCAGGAGAGACCCTGCAGAAGTACATTCAGTGCTTCAACAGTGCGCGAATCTAGATCCCCAAGGTAACCGACGAGGCCATCATCTCAGCGTTCTCCGACGGTGTCCGCGACGTTAAGATGAAGGAGGGGCTTGCCATCCATGAGGATCTGTTCACGACCCTGGAGCTGTTCAACATCGCGACCAAGTGTACAAGAGCTGAGGAGGGGCGCCTCTCCCTCCTCGAGCTACCTGCTGCGGACCCAGAGGAGAAAAAGACCAAGGCCAAGGACGTGAAGCACAAGGGAGCAGCCGTGCTCGCGGCGGGGCCAGACACCAAGCGCGGTAGAGACCAGCCTGAATCATCCAAAGGCAGGCGACCGTTCTACGCCTTCAATAACCTGCATACCCACAACACCAGCGACTGTCTAGAGCTCAGAGCCATCCGAGAAGGACGCTTTGGTCAATGCCCCGAGCGCAGCGACCGGGGCTACGGCCAAGGAGGAGGACGTGGTGGCGGATGCTGGGACGACCGTGGCCCGCGCCAGGAGTGGCAGACCGGCCTCGTGAGGACCGCTATCAGGATCAACCTCACGAGGGTGCCTGGAGGGACCAGCCCCGTGAGGCTCGTCCTCAAGGCAAAGCTGGCCTTCCTCCACTACCACCACCACCCAGAAGGAATGACGACCACCATCAAGACGAAGGGGCTTGGGGCTTCCAGGAGCCACGCGCTATCGCCTGCATTTTGGGTGGAGCTCAAGCCCCAGCCTCAGAGCGTATCTTCAAACAATTTGCCTATGAAGCGAATGCAGTTCTCCCCAAGCTCGAGGCCACACACCCACTCAGATGGTCCAGGTGCCCCATCACGTTCAGTTCGGCAGATCAGCTCAAGTGTGTGGCTACTGCACGCGTCCTCCCAATGCTCTGTTCGCCAGTCATCAGCAACGTGCAAGTTACCAAGACCCTCATCGATGGTGGCACAGGGCTCAATGTCCTGTCCGTCGACACGTTCGACAACCTCCAAGTGCCATATGACCAGCTTCAGCCTACCAAGCCTTTCTCAGGAGTGACCGACGGCTCTACTACCCCGATCGGGCAGGTCTGCCTCCCCGTTACCTTCGGAGAACGCAACAATTACCGCACCAAACTCATCGACTTCGATGTCGCCTACATCCACCTGCCATACAACGCCATCCTTAGGTATCCAGCCCTGGCCAAGTTCATGGCGGTGACCCATCATGGCTACAATGTCCTCAAGATGCCGGGAAGCGGCGGAATCATCACAGTCCCGTGCGAAGAAAGAGACGCGGTGTGCTCCCTCGAGCGTGCCTTCCAAGCTGCAGCAATCGACGACCCCGGCAGTCAAGGTGAGCGCCCTCCTAAGGCCACCCCCAAGAATAAGAAGAAGCTGCATCACGCAGGGCCTCAGGCAAGCGGCGCCTCGTCAGGATCGGCGCGGCGCCTAGGGCGCCTCCCTCCATCGCATAGGAAAGCGCGCCCATCGCCCCTCTTGGGCAGGGCTCAGGGGCTCTCTTCTGGAGGGCCTCAGACTTTGCCAACATCACGAGGGAGGCGCTTGGGCACCACTCGGAGGTGTGCTTCGCGGCGCGTTTCCCTCAAGAGAACACAGGGCAAGGAGTGCCCACTGCTCACGAGTTCATCACCAAGACCGCTCAGGAACTGCAAGATGCACGGGACATGCGCGGCGGCGGCCACTCACCAGTCGCAGCTCCCCATCCAGGCGAGGATGCCGGGCTACGCGTCTGCATCGACATCCCAGGGCTCAATCGGGCCACCTCTCAGGAGCTTCTCTGGCCTTCGCGCATGGGACGCTGTGAGGGCCCACCTCACAACTACGTTCTCATGCCCTTTGGCCTGCCGAGTGTGTCGGCCGCCTATCAACGTAGCATGCGGTGCATCCTGGCGGCTCAGGAGGCTAGGCACCACGATTGCTAACAGAGATGAAGACGGTCCTCAGGGAACCCCCTGGACCCCCAGAGCTTCCCGAGGCTCAGGGCCCCGATGGCTCATGAGGGGCAACCCCTTCGCCGCAAGCCTTCAGCTACCCCAACTCTCCTTCATCGACAGGACCAGGTGACATTTTCCCAAGTTCATTCAGCTGGGAGTGCCTCCAGGGCTACGTCATTCCCAGGCCACGTGGGTCCGTCCCTGTGGCATGCATCTTCCCTTTTATGTCATTAGCTTACCCTATTGGGGGCGCCCCTCAGGCTGCATCATCCCCGAGCCGCTCGGGCCGGACCCAGTGGCATGCATCTTCCCTGCATCTACCTAAGCTAGGTTGCTTTCCATGCTTAATCTATCTATGACTATCGACTGCTTGATTGTCACCCACCATGGGAGCCGCGCGCCGGCTGTCTTTCTTCAGGACCCTTCGCATGAGTAAGTTAAGCACGGTGTCTGTGCTCGGGCCTGTCCCTGCAGCGTCGATAAATCCAGCGGTTGAGCTCTGTCTGGCGGGTCGGCCCCGTTCACGTCACCTCATGGGGACGCGGGTGCTTGGCTTTTTCACGCGATGACCTTAGGAGATTCGCTCGGCGCAGGTTGTCTAACCACCTCGCAGGACCAAGACAGCAAACGAGAACCAAGACCAGGCACAACCCGCCTCGAGGTAGGGCCTCGTGAGTCCCGCGCCGGCTCACGAGTGTCCAAACACTCCTCGTCTAGCCCTGTCGTGAAAGCCACGCGTCAGAGCAGGGCTTTACATGCCTTGGGGGCTCTCCGCAATAGGGAGTCCCCTCTCACGTGCTAGAAGCAAACCAGCAATCACCACGGCGACCGGTGCCCTTCCTTGCGCTAACTTGCAGGAACTTCATGAGGGCCAAAGTAGGCGGTACCACGGACTCTCTCTCTTCTCTCATGCGATTCGCTTGCACGTTAAAAGTGGGCTCCTGAGCATCGCCCCTCAGGAGCTCTTACTGGCTCTCTAGCCCTCACCCCCTGGCCTTGACCATGGCACATGACCTGGCATACCAGCGGCGGCTGAGCTCGCTCGAGGGCCTGGACCTGAGGACGCAGAGCACCAAGAAGGACATGGAGGGGAGGGGGAGGCTGTACGGGCCATACTGATACGTCTCCAACGTATCTATAATTTTCGATTGCTCCATGCTATATTATCTTCTGTTTTGGACATTATTTTGCTTTATTATTCACTTCTATATTATTTTTGGGACTAACCTATTAACCGGAGGCCCAGCCCAGAATTGTTGTTTTTTTGCCTATTTTAGGGTTTCGAAGAAAAGGAATATCAAACGGAGTCCAAACGGAATGAAACCGTCGGGAACGTGATTTTTGGAATGAACAAGATCCAAGAGACTTGGACCCTACGTCAAGCAACCAACATGGAGGCCACGAGGTAGGGGGCGCGCCTACCCCTCCCCCACCCAAGGCGCGCCCTCCACCCTCGTGGGCCCCCTGTTGCTCCACCGATGTACTCCTTCCTCCTATATATACCTACGTACCCTCAAACGATCAGATACGGAGCCAAAACCCTAATTCCACCACCCTAACTTTCTGTATCCACGAGATCCCATCTTGGGGCCTGTTCTGGAGCTCTGCCAGAGGGGCATCGATCATGGAGGGCTTCTACATCAACACCATAGCCTCTCTGACGAAGTGTGAGTAGTTTACCTCAGACCTTCGGGTCCATAGTTATTAGCTAGATGGCTTCTTCTCTCTTTTTGGATCTCAATACAAAGTTCTCCCCCTCTCTTGTGGAGATCTATTCGATGTAATCTTCTTTTGCGGTGTGTTTGTTGAGACCGATGAATTTTGGGTTTATGATCAAGTTTATCTATGAACAATATTTGAATCTTCTTTGAATTCTTTTATGTATGATTGGTTATCTTTGCAAGCCTCTTCGAATTATCAGTTTGGTTTGTGAAAGCACAAGTGCTCCCTAGGTGGTTTTGGTAATTGATGACAACATATCTCTTGTTGGACTAATGTTTCTATCTAGCATGTTTCAGATAAGTTCAACAATGGAGTGGCATGGACTAAAAGTTGTGGGAACTCCTTCAAGATGCTAAGGACAAAGGATTGGCTAAAGCTTCAAGCTCAAGACTTCTCATTTTACATTTTAGTGATCCAAGATCACATTGAGTCCATAGGAAAAGCCAATACTATCAAGGAGGGACGAGGTGTTGCTTAATGAGCCTCTTGCTTCATGTTCTTAGTGATATGCTCCAAAACCCTCAACTACTTTCCCATATCCACATATGACCTAAACCCTAAGCCAAACTCGGTCCTACCGATTCTTCCTATCCGGCGCCATCGAGTTTTCATTTGTCATAAGCCACTGCCAAACCCTAGCAATTCGGTCCTACCGATAGGGATCTCGGTCTCACCGAGATGGGGTTGCAAACTCTCTATTTCCCTTTCGTAACTTTTCGGTCTCACCGAAAGAGCGAATCGGTCCCACCGAGATTGCAATGTAAATTCAGTGTTTCCCCTTTGTAACTTTTCGGTCTCACCAAAAGAGCAAATCGGTCCCACCGAGTTTGCCTGACCAACTCTCTGGTTAGCTAATTACCAAATTCGGTCTCACCGAGTTTGTGTAATCGGTCTCACCGAGATTACGTTATGCCCAAACCCTAATCATATCGGTCCTACCGAGTTGCATGTCAGTCCCACCAAAAATCTCTAACGGTCACTAGGTTTACATTTTCGGTCCGACCGAGTTTGTTGATTCGGTCCCACCGAGATTGGAAAACTGTGTGTAACAGTTGGATTTTGTGTGGAGGCTATATATACCCCTCCACCTCCTCTTCATTCTTGGAGAGAGCCATCAGAACACATACACCATTCCAACCCATATGTTCTGAGAGAGAACCACCTACTCATGTGTTGAGACCAAGACATTCCATTCCTACCATATGAATCTTGATCTCTAGCCTTCCCAAGTTGCTTTCCACTCAAATCTTCTTTCCACCAAATCCAAATCCTATGAGAGAGAGTTGAGTGTTGGGGAGACTATCATTTGAAGCACAAGAGCAAGGAGTTCGTTACCTACACACCATTTGTTACTTCATGGAGAGTGGTGTCTCCTAGATTGGCTAGGTGTCACTTGGGAGCCTCCGACAAGATTGTGGAGTTGAACCAAGGAGTTTGTAAGGGCAAGGAGATCGCCTACTTCGTGAAGATCTACCGCTAGTGAGGCAAGTCCTGTGTGGGCGATGGCCATGATGGGATAGACAAGGTTGCTTCTTCGTGGACCCTTTGTGGGTGGTTGCTTCTTCGTGGACCCTTCGTGGGTGGAGCCCTGTGTGGACTTGTGCAACCATTACCCTTGGGTGGAGCCCTGTGTGGACTCGCGCAGCCGTTACCCTTTGTGGGTTGAAGTCTCCATCAACGTGGATGTAGGATAGCACCACCTATTCGAACCACGGGAAAAACATCCGTGTCTCCAATTGCGTTTGAATTCTCCAAACCCTTATCTTTACATTCTTGCAAGTTGCATGCTTTACATTCCGCTACTCATATACTCTTTGCATGCTTGCTTGATATGTATTGTGTGTGTTGAAATTGTGCCTAAACTCCACTTAAAACGAAAAAGCTTAAAAAAATTGCAACTTGAGCATTAGGTGTCTAATCACCCCCCTCTAGACACATCTACTTCTAGATCCTACAAGTGGTATCAGAGCTTTGGTCTCCATTGCCTTGGTTTAATCACCATTGGAGGAAGATGGATGTGTCTACATTAGGGAGTCTTAGACATAGAGTGCCTATTCTTGATGGAGAGTATTTCCATGAGTGGAAAAATGAGATGCTTGTAATCTTCAATCAATATCATTTGAACAAGTATATTGCTAGCCCTTGTGCACCTCATATTGATCCTTTGCATCCTACCCTAGATGAAGATATTGACATGATTCGCAATCTTAGAACTATTGAGCTCATCATTAGAGGATTGCCCAAATATTTGATTGCTAGTTTGCCTACTCACAATTGTGCCTATACCATATGGAAATTTCTTGAGGAACGATTTCCCGATTATTCCTTGAAAACTTTGGATGAAATTCTCCATAAATCTATTACCTTGAGTAAGATGAACTCTAGTGATCCTAGTTTTGGTAAATGTCTTTTTGAACTTACCAATCTTAAGCATGCTAAAGGAGATGTTGGAATCATTAATGATATCATATTCAAAGCTATAAGAATTCATAAAAGTAACCACTTTGATGGTCGTTTATCTAATGAATTACCGTCTCTAGGAAATGATGAGTCACAAGATCATGATGAACATGAATATTATGATGATGATGACAGTGACTTCGATCTTGATGAAGCAATGAGACCTTTTGGTCTTATGGCAAATCTTCGGGGATATGAATCAGGAGGAAAGGAATGGGTTCTTGATAGTGGATGTACTGATCATATGACCGGAGATGAAGAGATGTTTCGTGAGCTTGCTGAAAATGACGGCCCTCGAAAATATGTCACCTTTGGTGATAATTCAAAGGGTAAAGTGGTTGGCCTTGGTAAGGTGGCCATCTCACATGATAGTTCCATTCAAAATGTCATGCTCGTTGAATCTCTGGGCTACAACTTACTTTCAGTATCTAGACTTGCTGATTTCGGTTTGAATGTCCTATTTACTGAGGTAGATTGCCAAGTATTTCGTCGAGACAATCATAAAATGGTCTTTACGGGTATGCGTAGAGGAGATCTTTACATTGTCGATTTCTCTAAAAAGGCACAACCTAAAACTTGCTTTGTTGCTAAATCCTCAAAAGGTTGGTTGTGGCATAGACGACTAGGTCACGTTGGCATGAGAAACCTTGACAAGCTTATTAAAGGAAATCATATCCTTGGAGTTAACGATGTCATATTTGATAAGGATAGACTTTGCAGTGCTTGTCAAGCAGGTAAACAGGTTGGAGGAAGACATCCCATGAAGAACATCATGACCACAAGGAGGCCACTCGAGCTACTTCACATGGATCTTTTTGGTCCCAACGCCTACAAGAGCCTCGGTGGAAATTCTTTTGGTCTCGTTATAGTTGATGACTTTTCAAGATTTACGTGGGTGTTCTTTCTTAATGACAAGTCGCAGGTCCAGAAGATCTTCAGAAACTTCGCTAGGAAGGCCCAAAATTAGTTTGATGTGAAGATCAAGAAGGTTCGGAGTGACAATGGAACGGAGTTCAAGAACGCAAATGTGGACACCTTTCTTGACGAAGAAGGGATTTCACACGAGTTCTCGGCTACATACACACCTCAACAAAATGGAGTTGTTGAGAGGAAGAACCGGACGCTCATCGAAATGGCAAGAACGATGCTTGATGAATACAAGACGCCAAAGCACTTTTGGGCAGAAGCGGTTGAGACATCTTGTCACGCAACAAATCGCTTATATCTTCACAAGCTACTCAGCAAGATGGCATACGAGCTCCTCACCGGTAACAAGCCTCAAGTTGGATACTTTCGAGTATTCGGCTCAAAGTGCTACATTCTTGATAAGCATCGTCGTTCAAAGTTTGCTCCTAAATCTCATGAAGGTTTTCTACTTGGTTATGGCTCAAACTCTCACACTTACCGTGTCTACAACAATTTCACCCGAAAGGTTGAAGAGACGGTAGATGTGAAGTTCGATGAATCTAATGGCTCGCAAGTAGAGCAATTGCCAATTGATGTAGGAGACAAAGACCCTTCAGAAGCAATTCAAGACTTGTCCATTGGCAAAATTCGTCCAACGAAGGTGAAGGAGAGTACTTCATCCATCCAAGTGGAAGCTTCTACTTCACGACAAGGTGAACCAAGAATCGACACGGAAGCATCCACAAGTGGGACACACCAAGATGAAGAAAACGAGGAAATACGTCAAGACGAACATCAACAACCTCCTTCTCCACCACGACAAGAGAATGACGACGTCAACAATGAAGAAGGCCAAGAAGAAGAACAAGATGAAGAAGATGTTCAACGAAGACCCAAGCAAAAGCTCTCACGAGTTCGAGCAAGGATTGCCAAAGATCATCCCGTCGAGCAAATCCTCAATGATATACAAACCGGGAGAATCACTCGCTCAAAAACTCATTTAGCTAACTTTTGTGAAAACTATTCATTCATCTCTAGCATTGAACCTATGAAGGTTGAAGAAGCATTGGAAGATCTGGATTGGATAAGCTCTATGCATGAAGAGCTACATAATTTTGAGAGAAACCAAGTTTGGACATTGGTTGAGAAGCCCGACAACAACCACAACATCATTGGTACCAAATGGGTGTTTCGCAACAAGCAAGATGAAGATGGACAAGTGGTTCGCAACAAAGCACGTCTCGTCGCCCAAGGGTACACACAAGTCGAAGGTATGGACTATGGTGAGACGTATGCTCCCGTTGCTAGACTTGAGTCCATTCGCATCTTACTTGCCTATGCTAATCACCATAATATCACCTTGTACCAAATGGACATTAAAAGTGCTCTTCTAAATGGTGAAATAGAGGAGGAAGTTTATGTCAAACAACCTCCCGGCTTTATCAATCCTAAGAAACCAAATCATGTTTACAAACTTCACAAAGCTCTTTATGGTCTTAAACAAGCTCCTAGAGCATGGTATAAATGCTTGACCAAGTTCCTTACTACAAGTGGTTTTGAAATTGGTAAGATTGATTCTACTCTTTTTACTAAAAGAGTTAATGGAGAACTATTTATATGCCAAATTTATGTTGATGATATCATATTTGGTTCAACTAATCCTCTCTTTAGTGAAAAATTTGGAAAACTAATGTCAGAGAAGTTTGAGATGTCTATGATGAGTGAACTCAAATTCTTTCTCGGGTTGCAAATCAAGCAAACTAAGGAAGGTACATTTGTCTCTCAAACAAAGTACACCAAGGACTTATTCAAGAAGTTCAATATGCAAGAACGCAAAGGTATGTCTACACCCATGCCTACTAGTGGACATAACGATTTGACCAAAGATGGTGAACCTGTTGATCAAAAGGTTTATCGCTCTATGATTGGTTCATTGTTATACCTATGTGCTTCACGTCCCGATATTATGCTAAGTGTGTGCATGTGTGCACGATATCAAGCTGCTCCTAAAGATTGTCATCTTAAGGCTGTGAAAAGGATAGTGAGATATTTAATCCATACACCAAATTTTGGCATTTGGTATCCTAAGAGGTCTTCTTTTGATCTTGTTGGCTATTCCGACTCGGATTATGCCGGAGACAAAGTTGATAGAAAGTCCACTTCGGGTACTTGTCAATTTCTTGGCAGATCTCTTGTGTCTTGGTCTTCCAAGAAACAAAACTCGGTATCCTTATCCACCGCCGAAGCGGAATACATTGCCGCTGGTTCATGTTGCGCTCAATTACTTTGGATGACCCAAACTCTTAAAGATTATGGGATTTATGTGAAACATGTTCCACTGCTTTGTGACAATGAAAGTGCTATCAAAATTGGTCATAATCCTGTACAACATTCTCGAACTAAGCATATTGAAGTTCGTCGTCATTTCATTCGAGATCATGTTGCTAAGGGTGACATCAATCTTAAGCATGTTCGCACCGATAAGCAATTAGCGGATATATTCACTAAACCGCTTGATGAGAAAGTGTTTTGCAGGTTGAGAGGAGAATTGAACATCATTGATGCTTCGAACTTGGAGTAGAAACTCCATTGGATACATGCAAGACATGAGCTTATGACTAATCCATGATATATCTCTTATGATAACTATCTTATGTCTTGGATATATTTGCACCTTGCATGTTGTCTAACCCATGTAGGTGCTTGGTTGAATCTAATTCCATGAGATTGTGACTCACTCATATCTTGAGCAATCTCTACATCACCAAGACTCTACACAATAGTGGTTGAAGACAAGGAAGCACAAAACCATTCAAACATATCCTTTGACAAATTCTATATTAAGCTTCATGATTGTCATTTTTGGATACACAAGTGCTTTTCCTTGCAAGAACTAACCCATGTAGGTAGATGAACTCAAACTCCAAATGGTGCTCCCAACTCTCGATGAGCTACATCAACCTTGAGCACCCACACAAGTTCAACTACATGAGCAAGAACAACATCACCACCCAAGGTATGTTATTCCATCTTAGAGAAGCTTTACTCCAAGACATGAGTCAAAGCAACTCAACAAGATGTGAATACATCAAGATGCTTAAACGAAAAATGGTGACCCCATTTTGAGCTTAAACGATGAGTATGACCTATGATCAAGTGTTCTCACTTGACTCCTAAGTCAATATACTCTAACATAGGTGACTATGTCACCGCCCAATTCTAGATGAAGTTCTCTTGTGTTCTTTTCTGAGTTATTGCATTTGTCCCTTGCATATTTGTTTCTTTATTTTTCAATCAAAAAAAAACTTCATCTAGAAACTTTCACTCTTTTCTTTTTGATTTTTGTTCTGCATAATTCTGCATCAAATTCCTTGCAAATCTTTCAGCTAATTCATTGCAAATCTTTGTGAGATCTTACTTGACTAGTGAGCTGAGGTGACAAGTGTTTTTCTCTGTGATGAACTCGGTTTCACCGAATGTCATTTTCGGTCCTACCGAAACATGCCACTCGGTGCCACCGATTTCGCAACAAGAAAAACAGTTTGCCACATATTCTATATTTCTTCTAATCCAGCTCCACTCAATGAACCTTGTCCTCTACAAGCATCACAGTTTTATTCACTGCTTTGTGTTGAATCTCAAGGACCAAACCTATTCGACGGATTCCAGGACAAACCTTCTTGGAAATTGATGTCAAAGGGGGAGAGAGAGATCACATCAAAGCTTATCATCAGGGAGAGAGAGAGATCTACAAAGGAGAAAGTACTAAGGGGGGAGAATACTCAAGGATCCCAAATATTAAGGGGGAGAAAGAAATCTCCAAGGGGAGAGAATACTCAAGGATCCCAGATGCTTGATGTTCAAGAGGAAATATGCCACATGTCTTTTTGGGGGAAAGACATGTTCATATATGAAAGAAATTCTGTCAAATTCATTGCATATCTTTACTCTTGGGGACATGTTGAATTCAATGTGGTACTTTGTACTCACTCTCTACATGTCATCCCAGTCTTGGTATTCTTGTGTTTTCTTTTGTTTACTCTGGCTAGTGGATGTACCTGTGTTATCTAACCTTGTTTGTGCAGGTTCATTCCATCCTAAGCCAACTCAAGACCACAAGGTAAGTATATGCATCAAAATCATGAGTATGAGGAGTTCTTGCTTATGTACATACTGTTTGCAAGAAGGACTCATGAGCATGATAATCTTTTGCTCTGATGAATATGGCCAAGATACATGTAACACATTGCCTACTCTGTCATGGTTATGCTCTCACATGCCTCTATATTTCATATTTACATGAGTGCATACATGTAGGGGGAGCCTATGCTTGTTACATGTCCTTCCAAAGCTTTACTTGCTGGCCTTTATATCTTTATCTACAGCTTTGATGTATGTTGCCATCAATTACCAAAAAGGGGGAGATTGAAAGCACAAGTGCTCCCTAGGTGGTTTTGGTAATTGATGACAACATATCTCTTGTTGGACTAATGTTTCTATCTAGCATGTTTCAGATAAGTTCAACAATGGAGTGGCATGGACTAAAAGTTGTGGGAAATCCTTCAAGATGCTAAGGACAAAGGATTGGCTAAAGCTTCAAGCTCAAGACTTCTCATTTTACATTTTAGTGATCCAAGATCACATTGAGTCCATAGGAAAAGCCAATACTATCAAGGAGGGATGAGGTGTTGCTTAATGAGCCTCTTGCTTCATGTGCTTAGTGATATGCTCCAAAACCCTCAACTACTTTCCCATATCCACATATGACCTAAACCCTAAGCCAAACTCGGTCCTACCGATTCTTCCTATCCGGCGCCACTGAGTTTTCATTTGTCATAAGCCACTGCCAAACCCTAGCAATTTGGTCCTACCGATAGGGATCTCGGTCTCACCGAGATGGGGTTGCAAACTCTCTGTTTCCCTTTCATAACTTTTCGGTCTCACCGAAAGAGCGAATCGGTCCCACCGAGATTGCAATGTAAATTCAGTGTTTCCCCTTTGTAACTTTTCGGTCTCACCGAAAGAGCAAATCGGTCCCACCGAGTTTGCCTGACCAACTCTCTGGTTAGCTAATTACCAAATTCGGTCTCACCGAGTTTGTGTAATCGGTCTCACCGAGATTACGTTATGCCCAAACCCTAATCATATCGGTCCTACCGAGTTGCATGTCAGTCCCACCGAAAATCTCTAACGGTCACTTGGTTTACATTTTCAGTCCGACCGAGTTTGTTGATTCGGTCCCACCGAGATTGGAAAACTGTGTGTAACGGTTGGATTTTGTGTGGAGGCTATATATACCCCTCCACCTCCTCTTCATTCTTGGAGAGAGCCATCAGAACACATACACCATTCCAACTCATATGTTCTGAGAGAGAACCACCTACTCATGTGTTGAGACCAAGACATTCCATTCCTACCATATGAATCTTGATCTCTAGCCTTCCCAAGTTGCATTCCACTCAAATCTTCTTTCCACCAAATCCAAATCCTATGAGAGAGAGTTGAGTGTTGGGGAGACTATCATTTGAAGCACAAGAGCAAGGAGTTCGTTACCTACACACCATTTGTTACTTCATGGAGAGTGGTGTCTCCTAGATTGGCTAGATGTCACTTGGGAGCCTCCGACAAGATTGTGGAGTTGAACCAAGGAGTTTGTAAGGGCAAGGAGATTGCCTACTTCGTGAAGATCTACCGCTAGTGAGGCAAGTCCTGTGTGGGCGATGGCCATGATGCGATAGACAAGGTTGCTTCTTCGTGGACCCTTCGTGGGTGGTTGCTTCTTCGTGGACCCTTCGTGGGTGGAGCCCTGTGTGGACTCGCGCAACCATTACCCTTGGTTGGAGCCCTGTGTGGACTCGCACAACCATTACCCTTTGTGGGTTGAAGTCTCCATCAACGTGGATGTAGGATAGCACCACCTATTCGAACCACGGGAAAAACATCCGTGTCTCCAATTGCGTTTGAATTCTCCAAACCCTTCTCTTTACATTCTTGCAAGTTGCATGCTTTACATTCCGCTGCTCATATACTATTTGCATGCTTGCTTGATATGTATTACGTGTGTTGAAATTGTGCCTAAACTCCACTTAAACCGAAAAAGCTTAAAAAATTGCAACTTGAGCATTAGGTGTCTAATCACCCCCCTCTAGACACATCTACTTCTAGATCCTACAGTTTGGCCTACTAGATTGATCTTTCTTGCTATGGGAGACGTGCTTAGCTTTGGGTTCAATCTTGCGGTGTCCATTCCCAGTGACAGTAGGGGCAGCAAGGCACGTATTGTATTGTTGCCATCGAGGATAACAAGATGGTTTTTTTATCATATTGCATGAATTTATCCCTCTACATCATGTCATCTTGCTTAAGGTGTTACTCTGTTCTTATGAACTTAATACTCTAGATGCATGCTGGATAGTGGTCGATGTGTGGAGTAATAGTAGTAGATGCAGGCAGGAGTCAGTCTACTTGTCTCAGACGTGATGCCTATATACATGATCATACCTATATATTCTCATAACTATGTTCAATTCTATCAATTGCTCAACAGTAATTTGTTCACCCACCATAAAATACGTATGCTCTTGAGAGAAACGACTAGTGAAACCTATGGCCCCCGGGTCTATCTTCATCATATTAATCTTCCAACACTTAGTTATTTTCATTGCTTTTTATTTTACTTAGCATCTTTATCATAAAAAAACCAAAAATATTATCTTATCATTTCTATCAGATCTCACTCTCGTAAGTGACCGTGTAGGGATTGACCACCCCTTATCATATTGGTTGCGAGGATTTATTTGTTTTGTGTAGGTGCGAGGGACTCGCGCATAGCCTCCTACTGGATTGATACCTTGGTTCTAAAAAACTGAGGGAAATACTTACGCTACTTTGCTGCACCACCCTTTCCTCTTCAAGGGAAAACCAACGCAAGTACTCAAGATATAGCAAGAAGGATTTCTGGCGCCGTTGCCGGGGAGGTCTACGCAAAAGTCAACATACCAAGTACCCATCACAAACCCTTATCTCCCGCATTACATTATTTGCCATTTGCCTCTCGTTTTCCTCTCCCCCACTTCACCCTTGCCATTTTATTCGCCCTCTCTCTCTATCCTCCCTCTCTTTCTCTATTTGCCTCTTTTTGCCCGTTCCTCGTTTGCTTGTGTGATTGGATTGCTTGTTTGTCACGATGGCTTTACCTAGATTAGGTGATCCTCACCTTAAAAGGTTTGAAGAGATCGAAAGCAACGTCAGGAGTTTTATGGTTTTTACAATTTGAGCATAATAGTTTCTTCAGAAATGAGCTTAAAGAACAAAAAAGTTTTATGAGTTATATGAATAAAGAGCTCGATGATATGTCTAAAGAATTTGATGGTTTAAGATCCCAAATTGCTCGTCTTGAAAAGTTGACAGCTGAAATATCGGATAAGCATGACACCTTAGTTAATAAGATGGCCGCTAAACTGGAGAACTTTGAAAATAAAGATGAAGATCTAAAAGTTATTGATGTGTCCCCTATTAAATCTTTGTTTTGCAATATGAATCTTGATAATGATCGGACTGAATATGATCCATCTTTACCTAGAAGGCGTTCCAAAAATTTAGAGTTTTTAGATCTTCATGCTAAATTTGATAAAAGTGGGATTGAAGAGATCAAAACTCTAGATGTTAATGAACCTACTATTTTGGATTTCAAGGAATTTAATTATGATAATTGCTCTTTGATAGATTGTATTTCCTTGTTGCAATCCGTGCTAAATTCTTCTGATGCTTATAGTCAAAATAAAGCTTTTACCAAACATATCGTTGATGCTTTGATGCAATATTATGAAGAAAAACTTGAGTTGGAAGTTTCTATCCCTAGAAAACTTTATGATGAGTGGGAACCAACTATTAAAATTAAAATTAAAGATCATGAATGCTATGCTTTGTGTGATTTGGGTGCTAGTGTTTCCACGATTCCAAAGATTTTGTGTGATTTGTTAGGTTTCCGTGATTTTGATGATTGCTCTTTAAACTTGCACCTTGCGGATTCCACTATTAAGAAACCTATGGGAAGAATTAATGATGTCCTTATTGTTGCAAATAGGAATTATGTGCCCGTAGATTTTATCGTTCTTGATATAGATTGCAATCCTTCATGTCCTATTATTCTTGGTAGACCTTTCCTTAGAACGATTGGTGCAATTATTGATATGAAGGAAGGAAATATTAGATTCCAATTTCCGTTAAGTAAAGCCATGGAACACTTTCCTAGAAAGAAAATTAAATTACCTTATGAATCTATTATGAGAGCCACATACGGATTGCCTATCAAAGATGGCAATACCTAGATCTATCCTTGCTTTTTATGCCTAGCTAGGGGCGT
Organism: Triticum urartu; assembly: GCF_003073215.2. Taxonomy (NCBI): domain Eukaryota; kingdom Viridiplantae; phylum Streptophyta; class Magnoliopsida; order Poales; family Poaceae; genus Triticum; species Triticum urartu. Next base: position 76,601,971 of record NC_053022.1, on the reverse strand, counting down.
TAAACGATAGCGCTTGTTGGGAGGCAACCCAATTTTATTTTTATTCCTTGCTTTTTGCTCCTGTTTAGTAATAAATAATTTATCCAGCCTCTGTTTTGGTTGTGTTTTTTGTGTTTAATTAGTGTTTGTGCCAAGTAGAACTGTTGGGAAGACTTGGGGAAAGCCTTGTTAATCTTGCTGTAAAAAACAGAAACTTTAGCGCTCACGAGAACTGCTGCCATTTTTATTTGGAAAGTGATATTTAGTTAATTATTTTTGAAGATGATTAATAGTAAATTCCTCACGTCCAGAAATTTATTTTAGAATTTTTGGGGTTCCATATCTTGATCTAGCTACAGATTACTACAGACTGTTCTGTTTTTGACAGATTCTGTTTTTCGTGTGTTGTTTGCTTATTTTGATGAATCTATGGCTAGTAAAATAGTTTATAAACCATATAGAAGTTGGAATACAGTAGGTTTAACACCAATATAAATAAAGAATGAGTTCATTACATTACCTTGAAGTGGTCTTTTGTTTTTTTTCGCTAACGGAGCTCACGAGATTTTCTACTTTAAGTTTTGTGTTGTGAAGTTTTCAAGTTTTGGGTAAAGATTTGATGGATTATGGAACAAGGAGTGGAAAGAGCCTAAGCTTGGGTATTCCCATGGCACCTCCAAGATAATCTAAGGACACCTAAAAGCCAAAGCTTGGGGATGCCCCGGAAGGCATCCCCTCTTTCGTCTACTTCTATCGGTAACATTACTTGGAGCTATATTTTTATTCACCACATGATATGTGTTTTGCTTGGAGCGTCTTGTATGATTTTAGTCTTTGATTTTTAGTTTACCACAATCATATTTTCTGTACACACCTTTTGAGAGAGACACACATGATTCGGAAATTATTAGAATACTCTATGTGCTTCACTTATATCTTTTGAGTTATATAGTTTTGCTCTAGTACTTCACTTATATCTTTTAAGAGCACGGTGGTGGATTTGTTTTATAGAAACTATTGATATCTCATGCTTCACTTAGATTATTTTGAGAGTCTCAAATAGCATGGTAATTTGCTTAAATAATCCTAATATGCTAGGTATACAAGATTAATAATAAAATTCTCTTATGAGTGTGTTGAATACTAAGAGAAGTTTGATACTTGATAATTGTTTTGAGATATGGAGATGGTGATATTAGAGTCATGCTAGTTGAGTAGTTGTGAATTTCAGAAATACTTGTGTTAAAGTTTGTGATTCCCATAGCATGCACGTATGGTGAACGGTTATGTGATGAAGTCGGAGCATGATTTATTTATTGATTGTCTTCCTTATGAGTGGCGGTCGGGGACGAGTGATGGTCCTTTCCTACCAATCTATCCCCCTAGGAGCATGCGCGTAATACTTTGCTTTGATAACTTGTAGATTTTTGCAATAAGTATATGAGTTCTTTATGACTAATGTTGAGTCCATGGATCATACGCACTCTCACCCTTCTGCCATTCCTAGCCTCTCTAATACCGCGCACCTTTCGCCGGTATCATACACCCACCATATACCTTCCTCAAAAGAGCCACCATACCTACCTATCATGGCATTTCCATAGCCATTCCGAGATATATTGCCATGCAACTTTCCACCATTCCGTTTACTATGACACGCTCCATCATTGTCATATTGCTTTGCATGATCATGTAGTTGACATTGTATTTGTGGCAAAGCCACTGTTCATAATTCTTTCATACATGTCACTCTTGATTCATTGCATATCCCGGTACACCGTCGGAGGCATTCACATAGACTCATATTTTGTTCCAAGTATCGAGTTGTAATTGTTGAGTTGTAAGTAAATAAAAGTGTGATGATCATCATTATTAGAGCATTGTCCCAAGTGAGGAAAGGATGATGGAGACTATGATTCCCCCATAAGTCGGGATGAGACTCCGGACGAAAAATAAAATAAAATAAAAAGACGCCAAAGAAGCCCAAATAAAAAAAATGAGAGATAAAGAGAGAAGGGACAATGCTACTATCCTTTTACCACACTTGTGCTTGAAAGTAGCACCATGATTTTATGATAGAGAGTCTCCTATGTTATCACTTTCATATACTAGTGAGAATTTTTCATTATAGAACTTGGCTTGTATATTCCAATGATGGGCTTCCTCAAAATGCCCTAGGTCTTTGTGAGCAAGCGAGTTGGATGCACACCCACTTAGTTCCTTTTGTTGAGCTTTCATATACTTATAGCTCTAGTGCATCCGTTGCATGGCAATCCCTACTCGCTCACATTGATATCTATTGATGGGCATCTCCATAGCCCGTTGATATGCCTAGTTGATGTGAGAATATCTTCCCTTTTTTGGCTCCTCCACAACCACTATTCTATTCCACCTAAAGTGCTATGTCCATGGCTCACACTCATGTATTGCGTGAAGATTGAAAAAGTTGAGAATGTTAGAAGTATGAAACAATTGCTTGGTGAGGGAGTCCTGGATTAGGGGGTATCCGGACAGCCGGATTATATCCATTGGTCGGACTGTTGGACTATGAAGATACAAGATTGAAGACTTCGTCCCGTGTCCGGATGGGACTCTCCTTGGCATGGAAGGCAAGCTTGGCAATACGGATATGTAGATCTCCTTCCTTGTAACCGACTCTGTGTAACCCTTGCCCCCTCTGTTGTCTATATAAACCGGAGGGTTTAGTCCGTAGGATGAACAACAACAATCATACCATATGCTAGCTTCTAGGGTTTAGCCTCTTCGATCTTGTGGTAGATCAACTCTTGTACTACTCATATTATCAAGAACAATCAAGCAGGACGTAGGGTATTACCTCCATCAAGAGGGCCCGAACCTGGGTAAAACATCGTGTCCCCTGCCTCCTGTTACCATCCGCCTAGACGCACAGTTCGGGACCCCCTACCCGAGATCCGCCGGTTTTGACACCGACATTGGTGATTTCATTGAGAGTTCCTCTGTGCTGTCATCATTAGGCTTGATGGCTCCTTCAATCATCGATAGCGATGCAGTCCAGGGTGAGACTTTTCTCCCCGGACAGATCTTTGTATTCGGCGGCTTCTCACTGCGGGCCGACTCGCTTGGCCATCTGGAGCAGATCGAGAGTTACGCCCCTGGCCACCAGGTCAGGTTTGGAAGCTTAAACTACACGGTCGATATCCACGGAGACTTGATCTTCGACGGATTCGAGCCCCTGCCGAGTGCGCCACACGGTCACGATGAGCATGATTTAGCTCTACCATCGGACAGTGTTCGGGAGATCGCACCGGCAACCGCTCCAACCCTCAATTCGGAGCCAATTGCAGCATCCATGGACGGGTGGATAGACCCTGCCACCGAGGCCGGATCCTCAACGGCGATCGAGCCGAGTATCGACCTTACCCTTCACGGGAGTCCTGACGCCGAACTGCCGGATTCTTCCCCGGCCATGGACTCCGAACCGCCTGCGCCCGTGCCTATCGAATCCGACTGGGCGCCGATCATGGAGTTCACCTCCACGGATATCTTTCAGCACTGGCCCTTTGGCGACATACTGAACTCATTACGGTCTTTCTCCTTGTCAGGAGAGTCCTGGCCGAACTATGTCCGGCAGGACTGGGATGCGGATGACGAAGAAATTCGCCGCCCACCCACCACCCACTTAGTAGCCACTGTCGACAATTTGACCGACATGCTCGACTTTGACTCCGAAGACATCGACGGTATGGATGACGATGCAGGAGACAAACAAGAACCACTGCCCACAGGGCACTGGACAGCCACCTCATCATATGATATATATATATATGGTGGACACACCCAAAGAAGGCAATGGCGTTGGGACAGCGGAGGATGACCCCTCCAAGAAGCAACCCAAGCGCCGACGTCAGTGGCACCGATCTAAGTCTCGCCAAAGCAAAAGCGGTGATACCGGCACAGGAGATAATAGCACTCCGGACAGTGCCGAAGATAACGACAATCCCCTCCAGCGAGATTTAGAGCAGGAGGACGGAGAAGCCAACCCTCCCGAGAGAGATGCAAATGGAGAGGCAGAGGATGATAATTACATGCCTCCCTCCGAAGATGAGGCAAGCCTCGATGATGACGAATTTGTCGTGCCTAAGGATCCCGTCGAGCAAGAGCGCTTCAAGCGCCGGCTTATCGCCACGGCAAATAGCCTTAAGAAAAAGCAACAACAGCTTCAAGCTGATCAAGATTTGCTAGCTGACAGATGGACTGAAGTCCTTGCGGCCGAGGAATATGAACTCGAACGCCCCTCCAAGAGTTACCCAAAGCGCAGGTTGCTACCCCGACTGGAGGAGGAAGCATTAAAACCTACATCTCCAGCGTATGACGCGGCTGATCGGCCACCTCGTGGCCGCGACAGAGAGGCATTTCAGCCAAAAGCTCAGCCCGCACCCTGACGCCACTCAAATAAAAATGTCAAGGCACGGGGAAACACGCTAGACCTATGAGAAGTACTGGAGGACAAAGCAAAAAACGCAAGATCGATCTACGGATCACGAGGGTGCGCCACTACGCAAGACGATAACTGTCGGTGTCAAAACCGGCGGATCTCGGGTAGGGGGTCCCGAACTGTGCGTCTAAGGTGGATGGTAACAGGAGGCAGGGGACACGATGTTTTACCCAGGTTCGGGCCCTCTTGATGGAGGTAAAACCCTATGTCCTGCTTGATTTATTCTTGATAATATGAGTAGTACAAGAGTTGATCTACCACGAGATCGGAGAGGCTAAACCCTAGAAGCTAGCCTATGGTATGATTGTATGTTGTCCTACGGACTAAAACCCTCCGGTTTATATAGACACCGGAAGGGGCTAGGGTTACACAAGGTCGGTTACAAAGGAGGAGATATACATATCCGTATTTCCTAGCTTGCCTTCCACGCCAAGTAGAGTCCCATCCGGACACGGGACGAAGTCTTCAATCTTGTATCTTCATAGTCCAACACTCCGGCCAAAGGATATAGTCCGGCTGTCTGGAGACCCCCTAATCTAGGACTCACTCAGTAGCCCCTGAACCAGGCTTCAATGACGACGAGTCCGGCGCGCAGTGTTGTCTTCGGCATTGCAAGGCGGGTTCCTCCTCCGAATATACCACAGAAGAGTTTGAATACAAGGATAGTGTCCGCCCTGCAAAATAAGTTCCACATTCCACCGTAGAGAGAATAATATTTCCACAAATCTAATCTCCTGACATGTTTTGGCAGCATGACATCACGCCACGGCCCGGTAATTATTTGAACCGTTCTTCTTTAACCAGCCCCGCACATAACGCGAAGCGGTTTCTTGACACGTCTTGTCAAAGCAGAGATCGGGTTCCCCTTATTACAGGATTCTCATCAATATAGACGTGGGTAACCTAACCGTGCCTAGGACTCCTAGATTTTAGGCAAGTCCCAAACGGCCACGAGGAGGACGCTTGATATTCACCCTGTTTATAAAGGGACAAGGCTGTTACTTTTTTCCCTCCCGTGCTCAATCGAATCCCTCCTCCGCCTTGAGTTCTAACACCCAAAGCCAAGGTCAGGTGCTTCGGACCTTCAATCATGTCTGGATCCAGCCTTCAAGGCCGGTGGATGTCTTCCTCCGTCACAGAGGAGGACATCAAGAAGTTGAGGGAGGCTAGATATCTGACCGCCGAAATTTCGCATAGGCTTCCCACCCGAGGGCAGGTCATCCCTACTCCCGAACCCAACGAGAGTGTTGTGTTCGTCTCCCACTTCCTCCGAGGACTAGGCCTCGCTCTGGATCCCTTTGTCAGGGGTCTTATGTTCTATTACGGGCTGGATTTGCATGATCTGGCCCCGGATTCCCTTCTTCACATCTCGTCATTTATTGTCGTGTGTGAGGCCTTCCTCCGTATTACCCCTCACTTCGTCCTGTGGCTCAAGACCTTCGATGTGAAGCCAAAGATGGTCGAGGGGTAGTACGCAGCGTGCGGAGGTGCTCTAATTAGCAAAATTGCTGACGCTCCATGGCCAAAGGGTTCCTTTCCAGAGGTGTCCGGATTGTGGCAACGGGAGTGGTTCTACGTCATAGCTCCCAGAAGTGCCAAGTGGGTAGCTGCCCCCGCCTTTCGCTCGGGCCCTCCACCACAACTGATGTCATGGATCAGCAGGGGGCTGAGCTAGGGTCCAGCCAAGGACGTGCCCATACTGCAGAGCCGCATTCGAGATCTCTTTGAGGGAGATTTCAGTCTGGTTATGGTAATGCAAGTTATGCTGGTTTGTCGAGTCCAGCCTTGCAAACGCTGGCCCCTCCGCATGTGGGAGTTCAACCCAGAAGGACCGTGCACTATTCAGAATTTCCTCGGCATGACGCATGAGGAGATGTACAAATCGTTCTTCGGACCCCAAATAGAGTGTCCGGACACTACCGAGGACGTGGGCCTGAGCAGCAACCGCACCGCTGCCCAAGTAAGTAATCCCATGGCCGAACACACCGTCCTTTTATTTATCATGATATCATTCTGAAGAATCGCTCTTTGACCAGCACTGGATAACAAAGGCGAAGATGATCCGGTGTTCGGCCCCCCTTCCTGAAGGCTTGGACAATCTGGTGCTGGAAAAGATGCTCGAGCCAGCACCTTGTCCAGTGCCCTCAAAGGAAGGTGAATGGGGGAATAAAGAGGGCGAAAGTGGGCCTCCATCGCTACCTACTCCAACCGAGGGAATGAGTGCCTCCACGAGGGAGGATAACCGAGGGGAAGAATCCAACATTCTCTCTCCCCGGGGAAGGAAGAGGACTACCTCCGAAGATCCGGAAATGAAGGTTTCCAAACGGAAGAAGAAATCTCCGCCAGAGGGTCCTGCCTCGGAGGGTGCTCTTGCCGCACAATGTCCGCGCGGGGATCAGCCCTCTAACGAGCTGTAAGTAATCAAAAGGTATTTAATAGTGAAGATATCCTACCTTACTTCTGAGAAAAATAACCGAAGTGTTTATCTTGCAGTTCGGATCTTAGCCCTTCTCAGCTGAGCTCGTCTTCGGGGGATCTTCTTCCGGAGATGATGGAGAGCGAAACGCCTCCCCCTGCCACACCGCCTTACGAAGCGGGCGACCCTGAGGTATCGTCGTGGAGGGCTTCTCCTAATCCGGCAAGGCCAGAAGGTAATCCTATGGCCACCCGAAGTCCTCAGTATCCGGCTCTTGAAGAGAGCAATCAAAAGAGTCCGGCATCGTCTGGTGCACGGTCGGATGTACGGAGGGATCTGCTGGAGAAGGCGGCTATCTCAAAAGAGCACCACACATTGATGGGTATGGTGATTGAAAGGATTTCGTCTGCCGAAAGCGGGCTGCATGAAGCCTTTATGAGTCTACTGACGGGTTTTGAGGTACGTGAAATGATGTATATTTTTAACGGTACAACACATTTTTGGATGTGCCTGTGTAGATAGTAGCCCCTGAGACTCTGGTTGTCGTCGAAAACGGTTGCCAACAGAGAATCATAGTCCCAGGTAATAACCAGACTGCCTTTATGTGCAGGTGATGGAAGCTCCGGTGGCTAGCCAGACTGATGGGTATGCCGAACTAAAGCGGCAGCTGGATGCGGCAGATGCCGACATCGTGCTTGTCAACGAGCGGCTTGACGAGGCACAGGGTGAGTGGCCTTTCTGGTGATCGTCACATAATAAGAGCAGCATGATGCCAGTATCTTTAATATGTTGTGACTGCGGATGGAGCGGCCACCGTGGAGACCCTTCGGGCGGAGCTTGCCCGAGCCAAGGAGTAAGCCAGGAGTAGCAATACGGCTGCTTTGCAAGCGGCCGAAGAGTTAAGGGCCGAATAGGCCGCACATTGCGAGAGCAAAGAGAAAATGGCCAAGATGGCTGTAAAGTTAAAAGATACTACCGACCGTTGCCAGCTTCTTGAAGAAGAAAACCGGGCGAAGGCGACAGACCTGGAAAAGGCCACGATGGCGACCAAAGACACCCGCTCTGCGATGAGAGCAAAAAAGGAGGAGTTGCGTCAAGCCGGGGAAATCGCGGCTGGGAAACCCTTTATGTTGCGGGGGAAGTTTGGAGATCCTCGGTGTGCCCCTCTGGACCGGCTGTGGAGTTCGGCGGACGCATATCTGGACTTGGCGGCGAGTGCTGTCGATGCGGCCGAATACTTCCGAGATCAAATAGATCATGAAGTGGACAAGCTATTCTGGTCACAATTTAACATTCCAGAGCATCCGCTTCCATTGACTGATCGGCTTGCCGAATGGGCTGAGTTGAATAGATTGTCCGGACTCGCCATGAGGTCTGTTGTGGATCATCTTTGGTCGGAAAGGCCGAAGCCGAACAACTATTTTAGTTTGGTGCAGCAGTTCCTTGGTGCGGTGCCACGCATCAATGCGATGAAGAGGTCGGCGTGCATAAAGGCTCGCGGATGGCCCTTGCCCATGTCAAAACATACTGGGCGAAGATGGATGCCACCACTGTTGCGGCGCAGGGTTCGGCCATAGGCCGAGTGGCTGCCGAGCACTATTTTGAAGAAGTTCTTGAAGGCACTCGTTCGATAGAGGCCCGGTGCTTGAAGAATATTATGTTTGAGTGACATGTATTCCCATTGTAAAAACAATGATTTATTAAGTTTATCAAGGCTGTATTTATACTTTTGCCCAAAAGTATTATGATGCCTCCTGTGCGGCCGTTCATGTATATATGTATATAACCTGAAAGATTGCAGTCGTCGGCTTCAGCCCCCACGCATATAATGCGGGGGTGTTCGCAGAAGACGCATGTTCACACTTGACCCAACGTCTTGGTCCATTAAGGAGGTGATAACGCAGCGAACTAGGCAACCGGACTATAATGCTTTAACACTTTCACTTAGCCAGAGGATTTTGACAGTGGGGCTACTATATAGCCCCTGGTGGCTCCGCACCCATCCGAATTCGGGGTGCGTACATGCCTGGCCGGGAAACGGCCCTTCGTTAAGGCGGAGGAATCCCGAAGATTCCGATAGGTCATCGAGTGGTTGACCAGTCTCACGCTATATCATGACAGTCAGTTTTCGGCTTTCTCTACTGAGGTGCTCATCCTGATGAACCAGGGCACAATCGCAGTAGTTCTCCTGGTGCCACCTAGCTGATAGAGCGGAATGTAAGGCAACAAAACATAGGAGCCGGGCAAACCCAACATTTGAGCAAAGACATGATTCGGAGCTGATGCATATAAGGCCAAACTCACGACACCGAACACTCCCTAAGGTATTTGGTCTTTATGGTATAAACCGGGCCTAGACAGTGCCCTTTGTAATAAGCCCCTGGTGTCCAGGTACGTGCAATATTCTGACGTGGCCACATGCCAATACATCAGCATCCTTCTCAATTGTACTGAGAATCAGAGGGATGTGTATCAACAAGAGACAGTAAAAAAGGTTTACGCAGGGTCTTAATCTAAAAAGAATCCTTGGAATGGGTCCCTGTTGCACGTCTGCGCCTGTGTCTCTGTTGTGCCGTATTCAGGACGGGTGTAGCACGATGGTCATCTAAAAAAGAGAGGAACTTAATTGAAAAGTTGCCGTATAAAAGGTAAGTTATACTAAATAAACAATACGAGTAAAGTTGAGCCTAATTGTCGCTTGTGCGCGCGCGTTGAGCCCCTTGTATTGTAATAGGGGTATAGCCATCAAACCTGTATCAACTACATATAGCAGTACCAGACTCGTCCAACCGTGTCCGTGGTTGTAACGACCTGTCAGATGCTTTAGTTGGTGAGGCCGTTTAGTGTGCGGCTGCCAAGGTAGCCGCACGGTCTTCCGCGCGCAAGGAGCGCTCAATATTTCCATTTACTGTAATGATGCCACGTGGACCGGGCATCTTAAGCATGAGGGAAGCGTAATGCGGTATTGTGTTAAAGCGAGCGAAAGCTTCGCGTCCAAGTAGTGCTTGATAGCCACTTTGGAACGGAGCGATGTGGAACGTTAAATTTTCGCTACGGAAGTTATCGAGAAAGCCGAATATAACCTCTAGTAGCAGGGAGCCCATGCAATGGGCCTCTAGGCTTGGCGTTACTCCTTTACAGGTAGTATTGCTGCGGCTAATTTTTGTTGGGTCTATCCCCATTTTGCGGACTTTGTCCTGATATATCAGGTTTAGACTGCTGCCACCGTCCATCAGGACTCGTGTGAAGTGGTATCCGTCAATTATTGGGTCTAATACCAAGGCAGCCCATCATGTACGCTGGATACTTACCGAGTAATCTCGATGGTCGAAGGTGACCGGTTGGAACGACCAGTGGCAGGACTCCGCGGTGATAGGCCCTGGGGCATGTGTCTCTAGGAGTGCCGCTTTGTTTCTCCCCTTTGTCACATGTAATACATTTACTGTTTTGACTTCTGGTGGGAACTTCTTCTGTTCCCCAGTGCTTTGCTTGCGAGGCTCGTCCTCGTCTTTACTTGGTGTATCATGCCCCTTGTGTTCGGTGTTGAGCTTGCCGGACTGCTTGAAGACCCAACATTCTCTATGGGTATGATTTGCAGGTTTATCGGGGGTGCTATGGATCTGACACATTTGGTCCAGAATCTTGTTTAGGCTGGACAACATCTCTGTTGCCTTTGGGGGTGGCTTTTGCTGACCTGGCCGAGAGCTTTTGAATCCGGCGTTTACCGCTATGCTCTTCGGGTTGTCTTCTTTATTCCGGCGCTTGTTTTTGCTGCGTCATGATTTCCCGTTTCCGTCCCTGACTTTGGATGTACTTGGGTCACTGGTGCTGCATCAGGCTAAACAGCTGTCCTCGCCCGCACAAAAGCGGGTCATGAGGCTTGTTAATGCTGCCATTGTTCTCAGCTTTTCTTGGCCGAGGTGTCTGGCAAGCCATTCGTCTCAAACGCTGTGCTTGAAAGCTGCTAAGGCTTCGGCGTCCGGACAGTCGACTATTTGGTTCTTTTTAGTGAGGAACCTGTTTCAAAGCTTTCGGGCTGACTCTCCGGGCTGTTGAGTTATATGACTTAAATCGTCTGCATCCGGTGGTCGGACGTAGGTCCCTTGAAAATTTGCCCGAAAGGCGTCTTCGAGCTCTTCCCAGCTTCTAATGGGGTTTTCGGGGAGGCTTTTAAGCCAGTGCCGAGTTGGCCCTTTGAGCTTGAGGGGTAAGTACTTGATGGCATGGAGATCGTCCCCTTGAGCCATATGGATATGGAGGATGTAGTCCTCAATCCAGACCCCAGGGTCTGTCGTTCCATCGTATGCCTCTATGTTTACGGGTTTGAATCCATCTGGAAATTCATGGTCCAGCACCTCATCGGTGAAACATAGTGGGTGTGCGGCACCCCTGTATTTGGGTGTACCGGGGTATTGGGATGTTTGTTGTGTTGCATTGCGTGCAGGAGCGCACTTGCATGGCCCGTAGATGGATCTGGTTGCGCCGTACTTTTGATGCGAGTTCTCACGTGGGTCGCGTACCGGCTTATGTGCGGCGTCGTTTGCCGTTCTATGTTGGCCACGAGGTCGTCTATCTGACTGGATGGCCGTTTTGTTTTTTGATTGCGGGGGATCTAAGGCCTCCTCATCGAATTCAGGTAGTAGCTTTTGCTTCGGGTAGCTCTTGGTGTGGTGGTTACCGCCGTACTTCGCTGTAGTGTTGAGTACTTCACTCCATCTGATTTTGAGTGTGTCTTGTGCAACCCTGAGCCTTTGCTTCTGCCTTTTCAGACTCCTCGCAGTGGCAACCAGCCTTTGATGGGCATTCTGTTGCTCCGGGTGCCTGTCCGGTGTGATGTTGTCCGGACTTGTTATCTTCGATGGGGTCGGGTTGTTCAGTTTGATTCTCCGTGTTGCCCTGGTCGGGCGATGCTTCACCCTGCTCTATTGCTGGGTCTATATGACCGTTGTTTTTGCTGAGGCGGGATTTGGAGCGGTGCTTACGCCGCCGCTTTGACTGCTTCTCGAGGGAACAACCCTTCGCCGCGTCCTTCCGTTCCTCGTCGTCGTTTTCTTTGGGTGTGTCCACCATGTATACATCATATGATGAAGTGGCCGTCCAGTGCCCTGTGGGCAGTGGTTCCTGTTCGTCTCCTGCATCGTTGTCCATACCGTCGATGTCTTCGGAGTCGAAGTCGAGCATGTCGGTCAAATCGTCGATAGGTGCTACTAAGTGGGTGGTGGGTGGGCGGTGAATTTCTTCGTCATCCGCATCCCAATCCTGTCAGACATAGTTCGGCCAGGACTCTCCTGACAAGGAGAGAGACCTTAACGAGTTCAGCATGTTACCGAAGGGCGAGTGTTGAAAAATATCCGCGGAGGTAAACTCCATGATTGGCGCCCAGTCGGATTCGATAGGCACGGGCGCAGGCGGTTCGGAGTTTGTGGCTGGGGAAGAATCCGGTAATTCGGCGTCACGGCTCCAGTGAAGGGTAAGGTCGATACTCGGATTGATCGCCGATGAGAGTGCGGCCTCCGTGGCGGGGTCTATCCACCCGACCATGGATGGCGCATCTGGCTCCGAATTGAGGGTCGGAGTGGTTGCCGGCGCGATCTCCCGAACATTGTCCGATAACAGAGCTAAATCATGCTCATAGTGACCATGTGGCGCACTAGGCAGGGGCTCGAATCCGTCGAAGATCAAGTCTCCACGGATATCGGCCTTGTAGTTTAAGCTTCCAAACCTGACTTGGTGGCCAGGGGCGTAACTCTCGATCTGCTCCAGATGGCCAAGCAAGTTGGCCCGCAGTACGAAGCCGCCGAATACAAGGATCTGTTCGGGGAGAAAAGTCTCACCCTGAAATGCATCGCTATAGATGATTGAAGGAGCCATCAAGCCTAATGATGACGACACAGAGGAAAGCACCAATGTCGGTGTCAAAACCGGCGGATCTCGGGTAGGGGGTCCCGAACTGTGCATCTAAGGCGGATGGTAACAGGAGGCAGGGGACACGATGTTTTACCCAGGTTTGGGCCCTCTTGATGGAGGTAAAACCCTACGTCCTGCTTGATTTATTCTTGATAATATGAGTAGTACAAGAGTTGATCTACCACGAGATCGGAGAGGCTAAACCCTAGAAGCTAGCCTATGGTATGATTGTATGTTGTCCTACGGACTAAAACCCTCCGGTTTATATAGACACCGGAAGGGGCTAGGGTTACACAAGGTCGGTTACAAAGGAGGAGATATACATATCCGTATTGCCTAGCTTGCCTTCCACGCCAAGTAGAGTCCCATCCGGACACGGGACGAAGTCTTCAATCTTGTATCTTCATAGTCCAACAGTCAGGCCAAAGGATATAGTCCAGCTGTCCGGAGACCCCCTAATCCAGGACTCCCTCAATAATTGTCACGCCGGATACAGTAAAAGTATATCCGGCCAGGCCGAACACAGTGGACAAGACTCATTTGAGTTGTGTCGCGATATAGCCCAGTACAGAGGCGCCGCACACCACCTATGCTTCACAGATGAAGTAATGGATCACCAAATCCCAGATGGTTTCAAACCCATAAATATCGGATCATACGACAGCACAACAGATCCTACGGTATGGATCAAGGACTTCCTCCTGCACATCCACATGGCCCGCGGTGATGATCTACACTCCATCAAATACCTCCCACTCAAGCTCAAAGGACCAGCTCGGCATTGGCTCAACAGCCTGCCAGCAGAATCCATTGGCTATTGGGAAGATCTGGAAGCCGTATTCCTTGACAACTTCCAGGGCACTTATGTGCGACCACCAGATGCCGATGACTTGAGCCACATAATTCAGCAGCCAGAGGAATCGGCCAGGCAATTCTGGACATGGTTCCTGACAAAGAAAAATCAAATCGTCGACCATCCAGATGCAGAGGCCCTAGCAGCTTTTAAGCACAACATCTGCGACGAGTGGCTCGCCCGGCACCTCGGCCAGGAAAAGCCAAAATCTATGGCAGCCCTCACGACACTCATGACCCGCTTTTGCGTGGGAGAGGACCACTGGCTGGCTCGCAGCAATAATATATCAAAGAACCATGGTACTTCGGATACCAAGGATGGCAATGGCAGGTCACGTCGTAACAAGCACAAGTGCCGTATCAACAGTGACAATACCGAGGATACGGCAGTCAATGCCGAATTCAGAGGCTCTAAACCCGGTCAGCGGAAAAAGCCATTCAAAAGAAGCACTCCGGGCCCGTCCAGTTTGGACCGTATACTCGATCGCTCGTGCCAAATACACGGCACCCCCGACAAGCTAGCCAACCACACCAACAGGGAATGTTGGGTGTTCAAGCAGGCCGGCAAGTTAAATGCCGAAAACAAAGATAAGGGGCTACATAGCGATGACGAGGAGGAGCCCCAGCCGCCGAACACCGGAGGACAGAAGAGGTTCCCCCCACAAGTGCGGACGGTGAACATGATATACGCAACCCACATCCCCAAGAGGGAGCAGAAGCGTATGCTAAGGGACATATATGTGTTGGAGCCAGTCGCCCCAAAGTTCAACCCATGGTCCTCCTGTCCGATCACCTTCGATCGCAGGGACCACCCCACTAGTATCCGTCATGGTGGATTCGCCGCACTGGTCCTAGACCCAATCATTGACGGATTTCACCTCACTCGAGTCCTTATGGACGGCGGCAGCAGCCTGAACCTGCTTTATCAGGACACAGTGCGCAAAATGGGTATAGACCCCTCAAGGATCAAACCCACAAAAACGACCTTCAAAGGCGTCATACCAGGTGTAGAGGCCCATTGCACAGGCTCAGTCACACTGGAAGTGGCTTTCGGATCCCCGGATAACTTCCAAAGCGAGGAGTTAATCTTCGATATAGTCCCGTTCCACAGTGGCTATCATGCACTGCTCGGGCGAACCGCATTTGCGAGATTCAATGCGGTACCGCATTATGCATACCTCAAGCTCAAGATGCCAGGACCTCGGGGGGTCATCACAGTCAATGGAAACACAGAGCACTCTCTCGGCACGGAGGAGCACACTGCGGCCCTCGTAGCAGAAGCACAAAGCAGCCTCTTAAGGCAATCCACCAGTTCGGCGATTAAACACCCGGACACCTTCAAGCGCGCCCAGAGTAATCGGCAACAAGACCTCCTGGCACGTTCCGAGCTCGCATAGCAATGCGGCCCCCACCCTAGTCCCAGCCAAACAGCGAAATCCGTGCCACGCGTACATAATTACGCATTGAAAATACCATGGGCATAGGTGGGGAGGGGGGCACGACTACGGCACGCCCCAAGACGTGGCTCAACCGCACTAGGGGCTTCCCGCTTTGTTATTTTTCTCTCTTTCAGGACTTTACTCTCTGGAAACCCCGTACGGCAGTACGATTGCCGGACACACGATGCAACAACCAAGGAGGCAGAAAGCTACATCGCACCATGGAACTCCCTGGTGGTCTGTGATAACGAGTGAAATACTTGCTTTAAATACCATTCCTCAGCTTGCCCTTGGAGGGGACATGTCAAATAGTCCTACCTTTTGCTTATCGCACTACTTGTATCATTCTGATTCGATGCACCTTTTTGAATAAACAATGCATAGCACTAGACTATTACTGCATTCTTTATTCTTTTTATATATATGTTCATTCATGACATTCAGCACCCGTACACTCTGGTACGGCCAATACGCCGGGGGCTTAAGTGTACCCCATAATACGGTGTGAGAAGTCCGAACACTTTCGACAGTGCGGCACCCCGAACTTATAGCATTATATGCATCAGCTCTGAATCATGTCTTGGGTCAATAGTTGGGTTTGCCCGGCTCCCATGTTTTGGTACCTTCCGTTCCGCTATATCGGCTAAGATAGCACTGGGAGAACTACTGCGATTGTGCCCTGGTTCATCTAGGCAAGCACCTCAGTAGAGAAAGCTAAAACTGACTGTCATGACAAGGCGAGAGTTGGTCGTTGTTCGAGAGGTCTCGAGTCCCTAAAGACTTATGCCGCTTAGAGTGAGGAGTCGGCTTTGTCCGGCTTAAGGCGTGTATAGCGCCCCGAATTCGGCCTTCCAAATAATAGGGGCTTCGCCAAAATTTTAAAATTGTAGACTTCTATGGCTAAGTGAGAGTGATAAAGCATTATAGTCTGATTGCCTTGTTCGTTGTGCTGAGCACCTCCCTCGAAGCACCCAACAATGGGAAAAAGAGTGCTTAGATTTATCCCGAACACCCCGGCACTCGTGGCATGGGAGCAAAAGCCGACGACTGGCCATCTCTCAGATTTAATAAACAGCCGCACAGAAGGTAATATTCTAAATTCAAACAAGCGTTGCATAACGCATATGAACAAGTTTTCATAATACAGGATCACACGAGCAAGTTCATTCAAAAATTACATCCTTCGCACACTCGTCCGCCACAAGACGGGCACCCTTCAGGACATCCTCATAATACATTTCAGGGTGGCGATGCTCCTTGCCCTGCGGCGGCCCCTCCTTCACCAGCTTCTCAGCGTTCATCTTGGCCCAGTGCACCTTCGCACGGGCAAAAGCCCAGCGTGCACCTTCGATGCAGACGGACCGCTTTATGACTTCCAGCCGTGGGCAGGCATCCACAAGCCGCCTCACCAGGCCGAAGTAGCTATTGGGAAGGGAGTCGCCAGGCCACATCCGGACTATAAGGCCCCTCATGGCCTGTTCGGCCGCCTTGTGCAGCTCGACCAGTTGCTTCAGCTGGTCGCTCACAGGCATCGGGTGTTCGGTCCCAGTATACTGAGACCAGAACAACTTCTCTGTCGAGCTTCCCTCATCGGCCTGGTAATACTCCGCGGAATCCGACATGCTGCGGGGCAAATCTGCGAATGCTCCGGGAGAGCTCCGGACTCGGGTATGTAACAAGTAATTTACTTTCACATGCTTGCTTTGCATATTGAATGCCTTACCCGCCGCTATCTTCCTCATTGCCTCAATTTCCTGGAGGGCCTTTTGGGCTTCAGCCTTGGCATGCTTTGTGCTCTCGAGGGCCGCGGCAAGCTCGGACTCTCGCGTCTTCGAGTCAAGCTCCAAAGTCTCGTGCTTCTTCACGAGAGCCTGGAGCTCTTGCTGCACCTCGCCCACCTAGCCTCTTGTTTCTCCCGCTCGGTGCGCTCCTTGGCCGCTTTGTTTTCGGCCTCGGACGACGCTTGCTTCAGGGTCGCCACTTTGGTCGTGGCCCCTGGCACATCCATGATGATCCTATCATTTTGCAACTTCATCTTTATATATATATAGACAAGGCATTACTTACCTTTGTTCTCCTCGAGCTACCTCCTGTCAAGGCTGAGCTCTGTCTCGGACCGGTCGAGGTTCTGCTTCAGTGTGGCGACCTCCGCAGTTAGTGCGGCAGAGGTCAGCAGCGAAGCCTGCATACGCATATAGACATACTTGTATTAGACACCTGCAGATATTATTCGATCCTCTATTCGGCTTTTCTTTGTGAACACCAAACAGAGCATCAGGGGCTACTGTCTATGTGGTAATATTTTCCTATATTTTAAATACTTACCTCAAAGCCTGTTAGAAGGCTGGCACAGGCTTCAGTCAGTCCGCTCTTGGCGGACTGAACCTTCTTGATCACCGCACTCATAATAGTGTGGTGCTCTTCATCGATGGAAGCGCCGCGAAGTGCTCCCAGCAGGTTGTCCGGTGCCTTTGGATGGACAGAGGTCACCGACACGGGTGGCTTGCCCCTCTTGGAAGGGGGCCGCTTGCCGGAGTCCGAAACCACTGGAGGTTCCGGCGCGGCGTTCGGCTGGGGGCCGAACTTGGAGCCCTTGGGAGTCTTGCTCCCTTCACGCCTGGAGTCCGGAAGGTCGCCTTGAGGCGCCTCCGGGACTATCTCCCCCCGGCTCGGTGCCCCTTGAGACAGTACCTCGACATCGTCCGTAGGGCGAGGAGAGGAGGCGGTTGGAAGTGTATCACTATTCATATCCGACGAGTCCAAGGAACCGTCCGACGAGGATACGTCGATACAGGCTCGGGGCGGACTGCATAATCATATTTGACGTTAGGAGAAGCAGTGCAACAAAAGTATGCTATGAGTTACTCTGGTATCCGAATACTTACGACTTCGCCAGGGGCTTGGCCCTAAGTAACCACTCATCTTCGCCGTCGGCGGCGGTGGTGGAACAGTCCGGAAGGAGAGTCCTTCCCTTCTTGGACCCTTCGGCCTCCCCGGTTGGGGCGGCCTTCCTTTTCTTGTCTCCCCCGGCTGGAGGGGGAGAATCTTCATCTTCCTCCTCCTCGTTTTCACGGGAGGAGTGCGTCTCGGAGTTATCGGACGATGAGTCCGATACCACCTGGCGCCGGGAACTCTTTCGGGTTCCCGTGGCCTTCTTCTTGGTCTTCTCCGGCACCTCATAAGGAGCCGGAGTCCGCATCTCCGTCAAGAGAGCATCTGCAGGTCTTCGGGCAGAGGGGCCGGGTAGTCAATCTGCTCCGATGTCTCCACCCAGTCCTGTCAAAGGCATGGGAGCTCAGATCCCGCCCATGGTTACACTATGGAAAATAAATACCCTACAAAATGTACAGAACTTACCGGATTCGCAGGGCGCGTCACGCTTAGCCCGCGGTCCTCGATAAGGGGGGACCTCGGCGCCCTTGAACAGCACCTTCCAGACGTCCTGATGCATCGTGTCGAAGAGCTCGCATAGAGTCTGGTGCTGGGCCGGGTCGAACTCCCATAAGTTGAAAGCCCGTTGTTGACACGGGAGGATCCGACGGAAGAGCATGACCTGGACTATGTTGACAAGCTTGAGTTTCTTGCCTATCATGTTCCGAATACACTTCTGGAGTCCGTCCAGCTCCACCGATGAGCCTCAGGACAGGCCCTTCTCCTTTCAAGAAGTGAGCCGAGTGGGGACTCCGGATCAAAACTCGGGGGCCGCCACCCAGTTGGTGTCGCGCGGCTCGGTGATGTAGAACCACCTCGATTGCCACCCTTTTATGGTCTCCACGTAGGAGCCCTCGAGCCATGTAACGTTGGGCATTTTGCCCACCATGGCTCCGCCGCATTCCGCTTGTTGGCTGCCTACTACCTTCGGTTTGACATTAAAGGTCTTCAGCCACAGGCCGAAGTGGGGCCGGATGCGGAGCAAAGCCTCGCACACGATGATGAACACCGAGATGTTGAGTATGAAATTCGGGGCTAGATCATGGAAGTCCAGCCCATAATAGAACATAAGGCCGCGGACGAATGGATGGAGGGGAAACCCCAGTCTGCGGACGAAGTGGGTGAGGAAAACCACCCTTTCGTAAGGTTCCGGGGTAGGGACGATCTGCCCCGCGGCTGGTAGCCGGTGCGCAATATCCGGGGCTAAGTATCCGGCCCCACGTAGTTTTTTTATGTGTCCCTCCGTGACGGAGGAGACCATCCACTTGCCTCCCGCTCCATACATGTTTGGAGAGGATTGAGGAGAAGGATGTGGACTTGGGTGCTGGAGCTCGAGTGCGCGAGAATGGATGAGCAAGGAGGAAGAAGGCGTGGGTAGAAAAAGGTGAAACCTTATCCCTTTATAAGGGCGGACGAAACTATGCGCCCCCACCAGCTTGGTAAAACCCGCTTATCCCCCAAGCGCCGTAATTGATGGCGCGGTTGGGTTACCCACGTCCGTATTGATGGGAATCCCGTAATAAGGGGACACGATCCCTGCTTTGACAAGACGTGCCAAGGAAACTGCCTCGTGAAACACGCTGAGAAAAGTTATGAAAAATGATTCGAATAAAGACCTGACTGTGGTGTGATGTCATGATACGGGGTACGTCAGCAGATTAGATTTGTGGAAATATTATCTTCTCTACGGTGGTATGTGGAACTTGTTTTGCAGAGCCGGACATGATCCTCGTGTTCAAAATCTTCTATGAAGTATTCGGAGGAGGATCCCGCCTTGCAATGCCAAATACAATCTGCGCGCCGGACTCATCGTCATTGAAGCCTGGTTCAGGGGCTACTGAGGGAGTCCTAGATTAGGGGGTATCCAGATAGCCGGATTATATCCTTTGGCCGGACTGTTGGACTATGAAGATACAAGATTGAAGACTTCGTCCCGTGTCCAAATGGGACTCTCCTTGGCGTGGAAGGCAAGCTTGGCAATACGGATATGTAGATCTCCTTCCTTGTAACCGACTCTGTGTAACCCTAGCCCCCTCCGGTGTCTATATAAACCGGAGGGTTTAGTCCGTAGGACGAACAACAACAATCATACCATAGGCTAGCTTCTAGGGTTTAGCCTCTTCGACCTCGTGGTAGATCAACTCTTGTACTACTCATATTATCAAGAACAATCAAGAAGGACGTAGGGTATTACCTCCATCAAGAGGGCCCAAACCTGGGTAAAACATCGTGTCCCCTGCCTGCCGTTACCATCCGCCTAGATGCACAGTTCGGGACCCCCTACCCGAGATCCGCCGGTTTTGACACCGACACTTGGCTTGTTATCGGGGTTGTGCATGATTTAAATACTTTGTGTGGTGAAGATAGAGCATAGCCAGACTATATAATTTTGTAGGGATAACTTTCTTTGGCCATGTTATTTTGAGAACACATAATTGCTTAGTTAGTATGCTTGAAGTATTATTATTTCTATGTCAATATTAAACTTTTGTCTTGAATCTTTCGGATCTGAACATTCATGCCACAATTAAGAAGAATTACATTGAAATTATGCCAAGTAGCATTCCACATCAAAAATTATGTTTTTATCATTTACCTACTCGAGGACGAGCAGCAATTAAGCTTGGGGGTGCTTGATACGTCTCCAACGTATCTATAATTTTTGATTGCTCCATGCTATATTATCTTCTGTTTTGGACATTATTGGGCTTTATTATTCACTTTTGTATTATTTTTAGGACTAAACTATTAACCGGAGGCCCAGCCCAGAATTGCTGTTTTTTGCCTATTTTAGGGTTTTGAAGAAAAGGAATATCAAACGGAGTCCAAATAGAATGAAACCTTCAGGAACGTGATTTTTGGAACGAACAGGATCCAGGACACTTGGACCCTATGTCAAGCAACCAACAGGGAGGCCACGAGGTAGGGGACGCGCCTACCCCCCCCCTAGGAGTGCCCTCCACCCTTGTGGGGCCCCTGTTGCTCCACCGACGTACTCCTTCCTCCTATATATACCTACGTAGCCCCAAACGATCACATACAGAGCCAAAACCTTAATTCCACCGCCGTAACTTTCTGTATCCACGAGATCCCATCTTGGGGCCTGTTCCGGAGCTCCGCCGGAGGGGGCATCGATCACGGAGGGCTTCTACATCAACACCATAGCCTCTCCGATGAAGTGTGAGTAGTGTACCTTAGACCTTCGGGTCCATAATTATTAGCTATATGGCTTCTTCTCTGTTTTTGGATCTCAATACAAAGTTCTCCCCCTCTCTTGTGGAGATCTATTCGATGTAATCTTCTTTTGCGGTGTGTTTGTTGAGACTGATGAATTGTGGGTTTATGATCAAGTTTATCTATGAAAAATATTTGAATCTTCTCTGAATTCTTTTATGTATGATTGGTTATCTTTGCAAGTCTCTTCGAATTATCAGTTTGGTTTGGTCTACTAGATTGATCTTTCTTGCAATGGGAGAAGTGCTAGCTTTGGGTTCAATCTTGCGGTGTCCTTTCCCAGTGACAGTAGGGGCAGCAAGGCACGTATTGTATTGTTTCCATCGAGGATAACAAGATGGGGTTTTTATCATATTGCATGAATTTATCCCTCTACATCATGTCATCTTGCTTAAGGCGTTACTCTAGTCTTATGAACTCAATACTCTAGATGCATGCTGGATAGATGTTGATGTGTGGAGTAATAGTAGTTGATGAAGGCAGGAGTCGGTCTACATGTCTCAGACGTGATGCCTATATACATGATCATACCTAGATATTCTCATAACTATGCTCAATTCTATCAATTGCTCAACAGTAATTTGTTCACCCACCGTAAAATACTTATGCTCTTGAGAGAAGCCACTAATGAAACCTATGGCCCCCGGGTCTATCTTCATCATATTAATCTTCCAACAGTTAGTTATTTTCATTGCTTTTTATTTTACTTTGCATCTTTATCATAAAAATACCAAAAATATTATCTTATCATATCTATCAGATCTCACTCTCGTAAGTGACCGTGTAGGGATTGAAAACCCCTTATCATGTTGGTTGCGAGGATTTATTTGTTTTGTGTAGGTGCGAGGGACTCGCGAGTAGCCTCCTACTGGATTGATACCTTGGTTCTCAAAAACTGAGGGAAATACTTATGCTACTTTGCTGCACCACCCTTTCCTCTTCAAGGGAAAACCAATGCAAGTGCTCAAGAGGTAGCAAGAAGGATTTCTGGTGCCGTTGCCGGGGAGGTCTACGCAAAAGTCAACATACCAAGTACCCATCACAAACCGGGACCTGTCAGCGTAGAGCACCAAGCTGCCGCGGGATTGGAAAGGGGAGGCCGAGCCTCGGCAGGATATGCGCACACAAATCTCCATAATAAGGGCTATATTGACAA
Source organism: Triticum urartu (assembly GCF_003073215.2). Classification (NCBI taxonomy): domain Eukaryota; kingdom Viridiplantae; phylum Streptophyta; class Magnoliopsida; order Poales; family Poaceae; genus Triticum; species Triticum urartu. Next base: position 76,579,580 of record NC_053022.1, on the reverse strand, counting down.
AAGGCATTATAGACACTTCACACACCCCCACGGGGTCCGTTTCTTGATTCCTCGCAGGGAACAAAAGGGAAGGAATTCCTAGGGGTTCTATCTATGCGCACCAGGTGTCGCCGACGCCGTCATCAACAGTGGGCCACGTGAGGCCTGCGCCAACCCCATCCAGATCAGCGGCGGCGGCGGCTGGACGCCGCGGCCCTGTTCCAGGCTCGGCGGGAGCTCGGGGGCACGTAGCTGTCGTCGCTCGTCTCCGGAGACTCCAAGAGCTCAGGAGAGTCGCTGGACCACCAGGAGTCTCCGTTGTCGCTATAGGAGCTGCAGCCGAGACCGATGGCGGGCCCCGCGCCCACCCCAGCGTCGTACTGGCGACCTCCATCTAGGCAGCACTCTAGGCGGCAGCCTTCCTCGTCGAAGACCTTGAAGAACAGCACGGAGGCGCCGTCGTACTCGAAGTGGATCGCGAGGGCGCCCTCCGCACGGCAGACTCGGGCAATCTCACCCCAGACTCGGGTCATGAAGATCTTCCCAGAGGCAACGGTTCCAATCTCCGCTCTAGTCACTGGGGCGTCGCAGTCGGCATGCTGCAGCCAAAGTTTGTGAAGGCCCCTCGGCGGTGAAGAACGGCGGGATGCATATCCAGGTGCTCGGGGGCATCGCCGCCCACAGCACGAACTCGCGCGAAGAGTCCGCAGCATGGACCCCTGGGGCGAAGGCGTGCGCCACCGTGGCACGGCGACCACGGCTTTGGCGCGGGCGGCACCGCTCACCGCTCCTCCCTCCAGAATCGTTGGCGAGAGCGTACAAGGGCAGCGGGTACCCAGGAGACGGCCTCTTATACCAAGGCTGCGACACCACCGGCCTCACGACCACCTCGCGATGATGAGACCTCCTTTTCTTCGGTGGGAGCAGCTCGGGCATGTTGAGGGGGGTATTGCCCTTCTCTACGGCCGAGAACCTCCGGATCGGCGCCACGTCTACACGAGTGAGGAGCGGAGCAAGGAAGAAGAAGAAGAAGAAGAAGAAGCGGGAGAGGCAGAAGAAGGATGGGAGACGGGGGCTCCGCCCCCCTCCCATTTATACCAGGAGAAGGCCAACCAGCACCCCCCACGATCACAGGTAATGATGGTCTTCCTTGCATGTCGTAGGGACTTGTCACGTCGGGCAGTTGCCAAGGCAGCATGGGGAAGCGGAGACGCCCACGTCCAATCAACCGCCACGCGTCAACCGAGGCTGCAGGCTATTGGGGCCCGCGGTGCTCCGCACTTGACCATTGGCTTCGCCTCGAAGCCAAGCCTGAGCACGCCTTGGGCCCGGGGGCTACTGTCAGCGTTCTGGGAACGGGGGTCCCCAGACTTGCCTGCCTGCGGCCCATGGCGTGGCTTCTGTTGGCAGGCCTGTACGGCCCATCTTCATCAACAAGGAATCAAGACCCTCGCGAGGGGCCAAGCCTCGCGAGGCGGACGACACAAGACCTCCTCAGGAGCGGCCTCACTGGGCTGGCTCGTGAGGGGCGGAGAGTTCAAGGCCGGGAAAACCTCGCGAGGTTCTCGTGACGTAAGCCATGACGATCGAGACCAGGCGGGCGCCAACACACGCAGCGTCCTTGTTTCCTCTTTAGTGCTAAGGGGGCAAGCGCAGGCGCGGAGTACCGAGGCATCAAGCAAAGGTTTCCATATTGGTGCAACAAGACCAAGACCAGAAGGATGGCAAGACGGAGGTCACCATGGAGCCCAAGACAGCGTCACCGCCAGAACCTTTGGCAAGCGAAGACCACCTTTTGTCAGGATAGCTTGTATTGGTTGTCCCCTTTTAAATTGACCGTTGTTGGCTCCCTTCCCGCTCAATATCACCAAGATCATCCTCAACCACACAAGTTCACCAAGCACAAGAACACCTCAACCTTAGGAGGCTGTTCTTCCCCTTGTACTGTTCGTCTTCATCCCAAGAGGCAATCCACCACCACCACACTGGAGTAGGGTATTACACCACAACGGTGGCCCGAACCAGTATAAATCTTGTGTCCCTTGTGTTGCGAGTTCATCGAGTTAGTTCGTGAGATCTGGGCTAAGTTAGGACGCGAATCGATAGGGGGGGCGATCTTCGCGCGCACCCCGGTGTTCGAACCTTAAGGGTTTTGCCGGAACCCGTGATCTGACATCCCCCTCCGGCAGGGTGCCAAAACGGGTCTAGATTGGTTTTTGGTGGCTACGGAGCCCTGCGGCGGTGGAACTTCTGATCTAGGTTAACCCCCAAGGGTTTCGGAATATTTGGGAATTTATAGTGCAAAGAAGGGGTACGAGAGGCCACCGAGGTGGGCACAACCCACCTGGGCGCGCCAGGGGGCCCTAGGGCGCCCTGGTGGGTTGTGCCCCCCTCGGTGCACCCCCTAGGTGCACCTCTGGCCCATTGGGTTCCTTCCGGTCCATAAAAAATCCACAAAAAGTTTCGTGGTGTTTGGACTCCGTTTAATATTGATTTTCTGCGATGTAGAAAACAAGCAAAAAACAGCAACTGGCACTGAGCACTGGGTCAATAGGTTAGTCCCAAAAAATGATATAAAGTTTCTATAAAATGATTGTAAAACACCCAAGAATGATAAAATAACAACATGAATACTTCATAAATTATAGATACGTTGGAGACGTATCAGAACATGGTGTGATCAGATATAGTATGTTCTAGAAACAGGAACATGTGTCATATTCACAGGTATAATGTGTAAACTAAGCAGATGCAATATAACAAAATTAGAAGCAATACAAGCTAGACAACACACGCAACATGCAACCACATATAATACTGCCAAGTTAGAGCAAACACTTGTGATGGTGGAGTAGGGGAGATGTGCTCATCATCTACACAACTACATTGACTACCTAGCCATTCGTCGTCTTGCGAATCTTGATGGGAGGATGGTAGAGTATAATCGGTAGAGACCCTCCGTTTTAGTTGCTCGGAAGGACCACCATCATCCAATGCCATACTAATTTCCTTCCGCTTTATTGATTTTGCATTGTGAAGTCAAACCGACAAGAAAAAGGAATAAAATTCGCTCTTCAGAACTCATTCATGCATGATACTGACGAACACTACTCAGATGAAAAGCAAACACATGATACAAGGATGTAATATGTACGAAAAATAGGACGACATGACATATTCACACGTATTATGTGGAAACTAAGAAGAAGGCATTTCAACAAATTAGAAGCACTGCAAGGTATACACCATATGAAAGATGCAGCCAATATCACTCTGCCAAGTAAAAATTGTCTTGTCATAGGTGGTGACGGTGTCCCAGACTAAGGGGTACCAACCTAGTTGTCCTATAGTCCATGGTCCAAGCTTATGGCACACTGATCTCATAAGGAAGGACTGAAGCCTCAAACCCTGGCATGGTGAAGATGGACTATGCCGAAGACTTGGCGTGTACCCCAAGGATTGCTTCAGTAGTTGGCATATGCTTCCCTAGCTAGCAACCGACTATGTGTAACCCTAGATACCCCCTATATAAGCTGAGGGGATTTAGTCCGTAGAGACAGATTCATCATTACACCTTAGGGTTAGAACACAACATACGCTCTCGAGATAGATCAGGCCTATGCTCGATACATCATCATCAATAGAATCAAAGCATGACGTAGGGTTTCACCTCTTCGAGAGGGTCCGAACCAAGATAAATATTGTCCCCCACGTCTCCTGCTACCCATCGACCCGAGATCCACAGCTCGGCCCCCTCCTACTCGAGATCTGCCGGTTTTAGTACCAACATTGTTGCTTTCACTGAGAGCCTCGTTGTGCGAAGAAAAAAGATTGATGGAAGTATCGGTTAACGATCAAAACCTTCACAGGATAATCTATACGTCCGAATCTCCTGTTAGCAGATCACACTTCGTCCATCAAGAGTCGAGGCATGATAAGCTTGAGTCAACTCCAGAGCCGCACACTCCTTCTCCTACTTCGGCCAGAGATGTCTACATAAAAGAGGACCAGGCACCGAAGTGTCAGTCATCGGATGATCGAAGGGTCAGTCTGTCAGGAGGAGTCGAAGACTCGAATCTCAAAACTAATTTGGCTGGCTCATCATCGGCCCACCCCTCTAGGGACAAACTTGTCGGAGCCTTGAGCTCACAAACGGTTGGTAATGAATTTTTGATCCCACCCACCCCCACATCGAATATTCCCTGAGTAACTCAAGGCCTTCCGATATCTGGGATCTAATCTACCTAAAACAGAAGTCTGATGAAACAGGGCAAAAATTGTAGACTAGGTGTAGCAACCAGACCTCAAACAGTCTGATCTCTGTGCTCCGGTGTCATCCCTGGATCAGTAATGCTGACACCACACAGTACTCGGAGGACTTATAGCAGAGTAGAAATCACACACTTATTACATCGAGTGTCTCATAAGAGAACTTATTACAATAAATATGGCTTAAGGCCATCTAATAACGATAACAGCGGAAGGCTTGGAAGATAAGTGAGTCCATCAACTCCAACGGCATCACTGAGTATAGAACCATGACCTAAAACTCCTTAATCATCGTCTGAAAAGTCTGCAACATTAACGTTGCAGCCCAAAAATGGGTCAGCACATGGAATATGCTGGCAAGGTAACACATAGAGAGTAATGGAATGAAACAGCTATACTATATGCATATTTGGCTGGTGGAAAGCTCTATGGTTACAGTTTTTGCGTAAAGCCAATTTTTCCCTACTGCAAAGGAATAAAAATTATTTAACTATCATGGTAGTTGTTAAACATTGAGAATGGTTGATAGCATTCTCAATCCCAATTAAGTAACATCATTAAAACCCAACAATATTAATTTAGAGTAACATGTTGAGATTCACATGAAAATCCAAGTACTAGATACTCAAGATGTCCATAACCGGGGACACGGCTAATCATGATTAGTTTGTTACACTCTGCAGAGGTTTGCGCACTTTTCCCCACAAGACTCGATCGCCTCCGTTTGGTTTCTCGCACTATAAGGTGTTTGAGAAGACGGATGATCTAGACATAGTCTTTCAGAAGCGCTAGCACCTTACGATCGGGTAGACCGTACCACCTACATCCCCTACATCTGCTAGTCTACCACTGTAAGAGTTCGCACAACTTAGTCAACTATGCTAGAGCCCATAATAGCTTGTGGCTGCACACAGAAGTTTCTAGTATGAATAGACTTATGATCCCTTTGAGCCTGGGTGGCGGTCCAAAAGAAAACAGGCAAGTCCTGGAATACCCAGGTGCCTCGATCCACCCAAATGTGTGTTTAAGTTGCCACCTTAGATAAACCATTAATTAAAAATCTCACATCTGTCATGGATTTCACTCACCCAATCCACGTCTACTAGCATAGCATGGCATAATAAGCAAACGTAGAAGTAACTCCCAAAGGTTTGAAAATAAACAGGTAATAGGTACTACCTCATCTACTTCCCATCCCACAATTTAATTAGATCCTAATCATGCAATGTGTGAGGATTGATCTAATGCAATAAAACTGGGTAGTAGAGAAGGTATGATCAAAGTGTTACTTGCCTTGCTGATGTTCCGCGAAACCTAACGATTCGAAGTAACAGGCGGCGCACTCCGGGTATTCTATCATAGACAAACAAACCAGCATACAATAAGTACTCATCTAATGCACAGGTAAAACTCAAATAAGAGATCGAACCAGAAGGTTCAACTTAAGAACTCCGGTTGGCAAAAAGAATCAAATCGAACAAAGCAACGAAAGTCAAACGGCGAAAGACAACAACTTCGTTCTAATAATCTGGATCTAGGTCAAATTTTACAGTAGCAAAATCATGTTTAAGTTGGTTAAACGGATAGAGGGTTTTGAGACGAAACTCTAGGCACTTGAATCGCCTGATTCCGATAAACGAGCGAAAAGATAAACTAAAACGAAAATCGGATCAGGAATCGCGATCAGAAAAAATCACGGATTTAATCCGAGAAAAGAAAACTGACGAACAGTTAATCGAATGGACGTTCGTTAACAGGAATTAACCGGTGAACACATTCGCTAAAACGAACGGATCGGTGAACGTTCACTAATTAAATAAACCAGAGAAAAAAATAAACCGAGGTGGTTTTTTTTATAAAAAAACCGAACGGCGAACGGCGGCGGCTATACCTCCGGCGAGGCACTCCAGCGGGCGGGGCAGGGCTCCGGCGGGTCGGCGGGGGTGCGGCGGGGTGCAGCGCGGTGACGGGAGGCGGCGGGCGGCGGCGCGCGGCTCGGGCGGCGGCGGCACGGGCGGCGGGGCGGCTTGCGGCGGCGCGGCGGCGGGCTCGGCGGGCGGCTCGGGGCAGGGTGGGGTGAGGTGAGGGGCGGCGGGGGGTCCGGTATTTAAGGAGGGGGTGTGCTGCCTTGGGGAAGGTGTTGGGGAACGTAGCATAAATTCAAAATTTTCCTACGTGTCACCAAGATCTATCTATGGAGTCATCTAGCAACGAGGGAGGAGTGGATCTACATACCCTTGTAGATCGCGCGCGGAAGCGTTCAAGAGAACGGGGTTGATGGAGTCGTACTCGTCGTGATCCAAATCACCGATGATCCTAGCGCCGAACGGACGGCACCTCCGCGTTCAACACACGTACGGAGCAGCGACGTCTCCTCCTTCTTGATCTAGCAAGGGGGAAGGAGAGGTTGATGGAGATCCAGCAACACGACGGCGTGGTGGTGGAAGTAGCGGGATTCCAACAGGGCTTCGCCAAGCACTGCGGGAGGAGGGAGATGTGTCATGGGAGGGAGAGGGAGGCGCCAGGGCTTAGGTGCGGCTGCCCTCCCTTTCCCCACTATATATAGGGCCAAGGGAGAGGGGGGCGCAGCCTTGGCCCTTCCTCCAAGGAAGGGTGCGGCCAGGGAGGAGTCCCTCCTCCCCAAGGCACCTCGGAGGTGCCTTCCCCCTTTAGGACTCTTCCTTTCCTTTGACTCTTGGCGCATGGGCCTCTTGGGGCTGGTGCCCTTGGCCCATATAGGCCAAGGCGCACACCCCTACAGCCCATGTGCCCCCCCGGGCAGCTGGCCCCACCCGGTGGACCCCCGGGACCCTTCCGGTGGTCCCGGTACAATACCAGTGACCCCGAAACTTGTCCCGATGGCCGAAATAGCACTTCCTATATATAATTCTTTACCTCCGGACCATTCCAGAACTCCTCGTGACGTCCGGGATCTCATCCTGGACTCCAAACAACTTTCGGGTTACCGCATACTAATATCTCTATAACCCTAGCGTCACCGAACCTTAAGTGTGTAGACCCTACGGGTTCGGGAGACATGCAGACATGACCGAGATGACTCTCCGGTCAATAACCAACAGCGGGATCTGGATACCCATGTTGGCTCCCACATGTTCCACGATGATCTCATCGGATGAACCACGATGTCAAGGACTTAATCAATCCCGTATACAATTCCCTTTGTCTAGCGGTACGATACTTGCCCGAGATTCGATCATCGGTATCCCGATACCTTGTTCAATCTCGTTACCGGCAAGTCTCTTTACTCGTTTCGTAACACATCATCCCGTGATCAACTCCTTGATCACATTGTGCACATTATGATGATGTCCTACCGAGTGGGCCCAGAGATACCTCTCCGTTTACACGGAGTGACAAATCCCAGTCTCGATTCGTGCCAGCCCAACAGACACTTTCGGAGATACCTGTAGTGTACCTTTATAGCCACCCAGTTACGTTGTGACGTTTGGCACACCCAAAGCACTCCTACGGTATCCGGGAGTTGCACAATCTCATGGTCTAAGGAAATGATACTTGACATTAGAAAAGCTTTAGCATACGAACTACATGATCTTGTGCTAGGCTTAGGATTGGGTCTTTGTCCATCACATCATTCTCCTAATGATGTGATCCCGTTATCAATGACATCCAATGCCATGGTCAGGAAACCGTAACCATCTATTGATCAACGAGCTAGTCAACTAGAGGCTTACTAGGGACATGGTGTTGTCTATGTATCCACACATGTATCTGAGTTTCCTATCAATACAATTCTAGCATGGATAATAAACGATTATCTTGAACAAGGAAATATAATAATAACTAATTTATTATTGCCTCTAGGGCATATTTCCAACAGTCTCCCACTTGCACTAGAGTCAATAATTCAGTTCACATCGATATGTGACTAACACTCAAGGTCACATCCCCATGTGACTAACACCCAAAGAGTTTACTAGAGTCAATAATCTAGTTCACATTACCATGTGATTAACACTCGATGAGTTCTGGGTTTGATCATGTTATGCTTGTGAGAGATGTTATAGTCAACGGGTCTGAATCTTTTAGATCCGTATGTACTTCGCAAATTTCTATGTCATCTTGTAGATGCAACTACTACGCTACATTTGGAGCTATTCCAAATAACTGTTCTACTATACGAATCCAGTTTACTACTCAGAATAATCTGGATTAGTGTCAAAGTTTGCATCGGCGTAACCCTTTACGACGAACTCTTTTACCACCTCCATAATCGAGAAAATTCCTTAGTCCACTAGTTGCTAAGGATAACTTTGACCGCTGTCTTGTGATCCATTGTTGGATCACTCTTGTACCCCTTGACTGACTCATGGCAAGGCACATTTCAGGTGCGGTACACAGCATAGCATACTGTAGTGCCTATGTCTTAAGCATAGGGGAGGACCTTCGTCCTTTCTCTCTATTCTGCCGTGGTCAAGCTTTAAGTCTTAACTTCATACCTTACAACTCAGGCAAGAACTCCTTCTTTGACTGGTCCATCTTGAACACCTTCAAGATCATGTCAAGGTATGTGCTCATTTGAAAGTACCATTAAGAATTTTGATCTATCCTTATAGATCTTGATGCTCAATGTTCAAGTAGCTTAATCCAGGCTTTCCATTGAAAAATACTTTCCAAATAACCCTATATGCTTTCCAGAAATTCTATGTCATTTCTGATCAACAATATGTCAACATATATTTATCAGAAATTCTATAGTGCTCCCACTCACTTCTTTGGAAATACAAGTTTCTCATAAACTTTGTATAAAACCAAAATCTTTGATCATCATCAAAGCATACATTCCAACTCCGAGATGCTTACTCCAGTCCTTAGAAGGATTGCTGGAGCTTTGCATACTTATTAGCATCTTTCAGGATTAACAAAACCTTCCAGTTGTATCACATACAACCTTTCCTCAAAAATCGTCGAGGAAACAATGGTTTTTGGCATCCTATCTGCAAGATTTTGCAGTAATTGCTAATATAATTCCAACAGACTCTTACCATCGCTACGAGTGAGAAAGTCTCATCGCAGTCAACTCCTTGAACTTGTCGGAAAACATCTTAATGACAAGTCGAGCTTTCTTAATGGTGATACCTACCATCATTGTCCGTCTTCCTTTTAAAATCCATATGTACCTAACAGCCTTACGACCATCAAGTAGTTCTCCCAAAGTCTACACTTTGTTTTCATATATGGATCCTCTCTCGGATTATATGGCCTCAAGCCATTTTGGAATCCAGGCCCACCATCGCTTCTCCATAGCTCGTAGGTTCATTGTTGTCTAGCAGCATGACTTCCAAGACAGGATTACGTACCACTCTGAAGTAGTGCGCATCCTTGTCATCCCACGAGGTTTGGTAGTGACTTGATCTGAAGTTTCATGATCACTATCATAAGCTTCCACTTCAATTGGTGTAGGTGCCATAGGAACAACTCCTGTGCCCTGCCACACACTAGTTGAAGAGACGGTTCAATAACCTCATCAAGTCTCCACCATCCTCCCACTCAATTCTTTCAAGAGAAACTTTTCCTTGAGAAAGGAGCCGATTCTAGAAACAATCCCTTATTGCTTTCGGATCTGAGACAGGAGGTATACCCAAATGTTTTGGGTGTCCTATGAAGATGCATTTATCCACTTTGGGTTCGAGCTTATCAGCCTGAAACTTTTTCACATAAGCGTCGCAGCCCCAAACTTCTAAGAAATGACAGCTTAGGTTTCTCTAAACCACAGTTCATATGGTGTCATCTCATCGGAATTACGTGGTGCCCTATTTAAAGTGAATGTGGTTGTCTTTAATGCCTAACCCATAAAATATCGTGGTAATTCGATAAGAGACATCATGGTATGCATCATATCCAATAGGGTGCAGTTATGATGTTCGGACACACCATCACACTATGGTGTTCCAGGCTGTATTAGTTGTGAAACAATTTCCACAATGTCTTAATTCTGTGCCAAACTCGTAATTCAGATATTCATCTCTATGATCATATCATAGATATTTTATCCTCTTGTCACAAAGATCTTTCAACTTCACCCTGAAATTACTTGAACCTTTCAATAATTCAGACTCGTGATTCATCAAGTAAATATACTCAACATCTACTCAAATCATCTGTGAAGTAAGAACATAACGATATCCACTACATGCCTCAGCACTCATTGGATTGCACACATCAAAATGTATTACTTCCAACAGGTTGCTTTCTAGTTCCATTTTACTGAAAACGAGGCTTTCAGTCATCTTGCCCATGTGGTATGATTTGCATGTCTCAAGTGATTCAAAATCAAGTGAGTCCAAACGGCCCATTTGCATGGAGTTTCTTCATGCATATACACCAATAGACATGGTTCGCATGTCTCAAACCTTTCAAAACAAGTGAGCCCAAAGATCCATCAACATGGAGCTTCTTCATGCGTTTTATATCGATATGACTTACGTGGCAGTGCCACAAGTAGGTGGTACTATCATTACTATCTTTTGGCATGAACATGTGTATCACTATGATCGAGATTCAATAAACCATTCATTTCAGGTGTAAGACCATTGAATATATTATTCAAATAAACAGAGTAACCATTATTCTCTTTAAATGAATAACCGTATTGCGATAGACATAATCCAATCATGTCTATGCTTAACGCAAACACCAATCTCGATGGTAGAGGGAGCGTACGATATTTGATCAACCTTGGAAATACTTCCAACACATATCGTCATCTCACCTTTAGCTAGTCTCCGTTTATCCCGTAGCTTTTATTTTGAGTTACTAACACTTAGCAACCGGACCGGTATCTAATACCCTGGTGCTACTAGGAGTACTAGTAAAGTACACATTAACATAATACATCCAATATACTTCTATCGACCTTGCCAGCCTTCTTATCTACCAAGTATCTAGGGTAATTCTGCTCCAGTGGCTGTTCCCTTTATTACAGAAGCACTTAGTCTCGGGTTTGGGTTCAACCTTGGGTTTCTTCACTAGAGCAGCAGCTGATTTGCCGTTTCATGAAGCATCCCTTTTTTCCCTTGCCCTTCTTGAAACTAGTGGTTTCACCAACCATCAACAATTGATGCTCCTTCTTGATCTCTACTTTTGCGGTGTCAAACATCGCGAATATCTCAAGGATCATCATATATGTCCCTGATATATTATAGTTCATCACGAAGCTCAAGCAGCTTGGTGGTAATGACTTCAGAGAACCATCACTATTTCATCTGGAAGATCAACTCCCACTCGATTCAAGCGATTTGTTGTACTCAGACAATCTGAGCACAAGTTCAACAATTGAGCTTTTCTCCCTTAGTTTGCAGGCTAAGAAAATCGTCGGAGGTCTTATACCTCTTGACGTGGGCATGAGCCTGAAATCCCAATTTCAGCCCTCAAAACATCTAATATGTTTCGCGGCGTTTCAAAATGTCTTCGGTGCCTCAACTCTAAGCCGTTTAACTGAACTATCACGTAGTTATCAAAATGTGTATGTCAGATGTTCCCAACATCTACAGACGACGTTCGAGGTTTAGCACACTGAGCGGTGCATTAAGGACATAAGCCTTCTATGAAGCAATGAGGACAATCCTCAGTTTACGGACCTAGTCCGCATAATTGCTCCTATCATCTTTCAACTAAATTTTCTCTAGGAACATATCCAAACAGTAGAACTGAAGCGCGAGCTATGACATAATTTGCGAAGACCTTTTGACTATGTTCAGGATAATTAAGTTCATCTTATGAACTCCCACTCAGATAGACATCCCTCTAGTCATCTAAGTGATTACATGATCCGAGTCAACTAGGCCGTGTCCGATCATCACATGAGACGGACTAGTCATCATCGGTGAACATCTTCATGTTGATCGTATCTACCATACGACTCATGCTCGACCTTTCGGTCTCTTGTGTTCTGAGGCCATGTCTGTACATGCTAGGCTCATCAAGTTAACCTAAGTGTTTCGCATGTGTTCCGAGGCCATGTCTGTACATGCTAGGCTCGTCAACACCCGTTGTATTCGAACGTAAGAATCTATCACACCCGATCATCACGTGGTGCTTCGAAACGACGAACTTTCGCAACGGTGCACAGTTAGGGGGAACACCTTCTTGAAATTTTAGTGAGGGATCATCTTATTTACTACCGTCGTTCTAAGCAAATAAGATGTATAAACATGATAAACATCACATGCAATCAAATAGTGACATGATATGGCCATCATCACTTTGCTCCTCTTGATCTCCATCTTCGGGGATCCATGATCATCATCGTCACCGGCATGACACCATGATCTCCATCATCATGATCTCTATCATCGTGTCTTCATGAAGTTGTCTCGTCAACTATTACTTCTACTACTACAGCTAACGGTTAGCAATAAAGTAAAGTAACTACATGACGTTTATGTTGACACGCAGGTCATAAATAAATTAAGACAACTCCTATGGCTCCTGCCGGTTGTCATACTCATCGACATGCAAGTCGTGATTCCTATTACAAGAACATGATCATCTCATACATCACATATATCATTCATCACATCCTTTGGCCATATCACATCACATAGCATACCCTGCAAAAACAAGTTAGACGTCCTCTAATTATTGTTTGCATGTTTTACGTGGCTGCTATGGGTTTCTAGCAAGAACGTTTCTTACCTATGCAAAACCACAACGTGATATGCCAATTGCTATTTACCCTTCATAAGGACCCTTTTCATCGAATCCGATCCGACTAAAGTGGGAGAGACAGACATCCGCTAGCCACCTTATGCAACTAGTGCATGTCAGTCGGTGGAACCAGTCTCACGTAAGAGTACGTGTAAGGTCGGTCCGGGCCACTTCATCCCACAATGCCACCGAATCAAAATTGGACTAGTAACGGTAAGCATATTGAACAAAATCAACGCCCACAACTACTTTGTGTTCTACTCATGCATAGAAACTACGCATAGACCTAGCTCATGATGCCACTGTTGGGGAACGTAGCATAAATTCAAAATTTTCCTACGTGTCACCAAGATCTATCTATGGAGTCATCTAGCAACGAGGGAGGAGTGGATCTACATACCCTTGTAGATCGCGCGCGGAAGCGTTCAAGAGAACGGGGTTGATGGAGTCGTACTCGTCGTGATCCAAATCACCGATGATCCTAGCGCCGAACGGACGGCACCTCCGCGTTCAACACACGTACGGAGCAGCGACGTCTCCTCCTTCTTGATCCATCAAGGGGGAAGGAGAGATTGATGGAGATCCAGCAGCACGACGGCGTGGTGGTGGATGTAGCGGGATTCCAACAGGGCTTCGCCAAGCGCTGCGGAAGGAGGGAGATGTGTCATGGGAGGGAGAGGGAGGCACCAGGGCTTAGGTGCGTCTGCCCTCCCTTTCCCCACTATATATAGGGCCAAGGGAGAGGGGGCGCAGCCTTGGCCCTTCCTCCAAGGAAGGGTGCGGCCAGGGAGGAGTCCCTCCTCCCCAAGGCACCTCGGAGGTGCCTTCCCCCTTTAGGACTCTTCCTTTCCTTTGACTCTTGGCGCATGGGCCTCTTGGGGCTGGTGCCCTTGGCCCATATAGGCCAAGGCGCACACCCCTACAGCCCATGTGCCCCCCCCGGGCAGGTGGCCCCACCCGATAGACCCCCGGGACCCTTCCGGTGGTCCCGGTACAATACCGGTGACCCCAAAACTTCTCCCGATGGCCGAAATAGCACTTCCTATATATAATTCTTTACCTCCGGACCATTCCGGAACTCCTCGTGACGTCCGGGATATCATTCGGGACTCCGAACAACTTTCGGGTTACCTCATACTAATATCTCTATAACCCTAGCGTCATCGAACCTTAAGTGTGTAGACCCTACGGGTTCGGGAGACATGCAGACATGACCAAGATGACTCTCCGGTCAATAACCAACAGCGGGATCTGGATACCCATGTTGGCTTCCACATGTTCCACGATGATCTCATCGGATGAACCATGATGTCAAGGACTTAATCAATCCTGTATACAATTCCCTTTGTCTAGCGGTACGATACTTGCCCGAGATTCGATCGTCGGTATCCCGATACCTTGTTCAATCTCGTTACCGGCAAGTCTCTTTACTCGTTTCGTAACACATCATCCCGTGATCAACTCCTTGATCACATTGTGCACATTATGATGATGTCCTACCGAGTGGGCCCAGAGATACCTCTCCGTTTACACGGAGTGACAAATCCCAGTCTCGATTCGTGCCAACCCAACAGACACTTTCGGAGATACCTGTAGTGTACCTTTATAGCCACCCAGTTACGTTGTGACGTTTTGGCACACCCAAAGCACTCCTACGGTATCCGGGAGTTGCACAATCTCATGGTCTAAGGAAATGATACTTGACATTAGAAAAGCTTTAGCATACGAACTACATGATCTTGTGCTAGGCTTAGGATTGGGTCTTTGTCCATCACATCATTCTCCTAATGATGTGATCCCGTTATCAATGACATCCAATGTCCATGGTCAGGAAACCGTAACCATCTATTGATCAACGAGCTAGTCAACTAGAGGCTTACTAGGGACATGGTGTTGTCTATGTATCCACACATGTATCTGAGTTTCCTATCAATACAATTCTAGCATGGATAATAAACGATTATCATGAACAAGGAAATATAATAATAACTAATTTATTATTGCTTCTAGGGCATATTTCCAACAGAAGGGGACACGGCGGGGCGGCTCCGAGCCGGACTCGGGCGGCGGCGGCGGCTCCAGTCTCCTAGAGGGAGACGGCAGGCGGCGGGGTGGGCCGTCGGCTGGGCCTTGGCCCAGTCGACGCGCGGCGCGTTTTTTTATATTCCGCTCGGAAGAAAAAGAATAAAAAGAAATACTAAACGGACTCCAAAAATTTCGAAATAAATTTTTACGGGCTTCTAAAATCAAGCCTCACAAGGTGAACATTTATTTGGGACCTAAATGCAATTTTGAAAAACGCACTTTTTTCCTAAATTCAAATAAAACACCGAAAAAACTCCGGAATAAAATCCTAGTTGATTTTATTATTAAATCCTCAATATTTCTGTATTTTGGGAAAGTCATTTGATTCCCTCTCTCATAGTTTTGTAATAGAAATAATTGATGATAAAATAAAAAAAATCAAATGATCCTATTCTCAAAATTTGAGAAAACTCAAATATGAAAATAACGAAATCCCCAACTCTCTCCGTGGGTCATTGAGTTGCGTCGAATTTCTAGGATCAACCAGAATGCAAAAGAAATATGATATTCATTGACGATCTAATGTATAACATTCCAAATTGAAAATTTGGGATGTTACACCAGGTTCCTATTTGTCAAGAATAAGATACGAGATTGTCACCATTAAGGTATCTTGGCAACTTTTTAGCTTAACTACAAAGACGAAGGAATTTTAAATGCCCTCGCACAATGTCGCGTTCAGGCCTTCTCCGAGTTATCAGACCTGGTGTCAAAATTTTGCGCCATTGAGGACATGTGGCTAGCTCAAAAGGAACAAGCAGATTCGATCTGCGCCGAAATGCTAAGATGTGATAGGCAAACGCGCCAGAGGGGGAACCTTCACGAAAAAGAAAGAAACCTGTCACAGGAACCAAAACATCCCTCGACAACCTGCTGGACAAGCCATTACCAATCCACTCTGCCCTACTAAATACTAGCCCAAATCACAGCCTTTGAGACTACTGGGTGGTGCAACAGGTGGCTAAGAAAGGTGAAGCCCTCCTCGGAACATGCAGAGTCATAAGCATCCGATAGCATATTCAGACGAAGATGAGATCCTAATGATCTATGAAACTTACACGTCAAAAGGCCTGATGAAAAGAGCCCTTAGGGAGCTAAGCCAAGTCTACTAGATCAGGAGCTCGGATTTGTGGTTAGACACGCCGATCACCTTTGAACAACGAGATAGTCCGAAGTATGGCTTGAACTGATGTTCAGCCACCCTAGTCCTCGACCCCATCATAGGTGGGTGTCGACTCCGCAAGGTCCTAATGAACAGCGGCAACAGTCTAAACCTCATCTATGAGGATACTTTGGACAGGATGCAAATTGATAAATTGTGCATCGAACAGAGTTATACTACATTTATGGGATTAATTCCTCGAAAAGAGGCGCGATGCAACCGAAAGATCACCCTCGATGTAGTCTTTGGAACTCCCGAGAACTACCGATCCGAGGAGTTGACCTTCCACATCGTACCATTCCAAAGTGGCTACCACGCCTTGCTGGGACGTGATGTCTGATGTCTACTACACAACTTATTCTTGTAGACTCGAGTTGAGCCTCCAAGCATAGAGTTTTGTAGGACCGTAGCAATTTTCCCTCAAGTGGATGACCTAAAGTTTATCAATCCATGGGAGGCGTAGGATGAAGATGGTCTCTCTTAAACATCCCTGCAATCAAATACAAGAAATCTCTTGTGTCCCCAACACACACAATATAATGGCAAATTGTATAGGTGCACTAGTTCGGCGAAGAGATGGTGATACAAGTTTAGTATGGATAGTAGATATAATTTTTTGTAATATGAAAGTATAAAAGCAACAAGTTGGCAAGTAACAAAAGTGAGCACAAATGGTATTGCAATGCTTAGAAACAAGGCCTAGGGTTCATACTTTCACTAGTGCAATCTCTCAATAGTGCTAACATAATTGAATCATGTAACAATCCCTCAACGTGTGAAAAAGAATCCTCCAAAGTTCTTATCTAGCAAAGAACATAAGATGAAATTGTCATAGGGTATGAAACCACCTCAAAGTTATCTTTGCGGCCAATCTATTGAGCCATCCCTATAAGTGTCACAAACAACCCTAGAGTTCGTACTAAAATAACACATTATGATACACATCAACCAACTCTAATGTCACCACAAGTATTAGTGAGTCGATTATTCGATATGCATCAAACAACTTCAGATTCATAATATTCAATCCAATACAAAGAACTTCAAAGAGTGTCTCAAAGTTTCTACCAGAGAATGTAGGACGAAAACGTGTATCAACCCCTATGCATAGATTACCCCAATGCCATGATAATCCACAAGTTGAATACCAAAACATATATCAAATGAATCAATAGAACACCCCATTGTCACCATGGGTATTCACATGCAATACATACATCAAGTGTTCTCAAATCCAAAAAAGTATTCAATCCAATAATAGTGAAACCTCAAAGGTAAACATTCAATTCATTAAACAAATAGAGAGGGAGAAACACCATATGATCCAACTATATTAACAAAGCTCGCGATACATCAAGATCATGCCAAATCAAGAACACGAGAGAGAGAGAGAGAGATCAAACACATAGCTACTGATACATACCCTCAGCCCCGAGGGTGAATTACTCCCTCCTCGTCATGGTGACCATCTGGATGATGAAGATGGCCTCCGATGATGATTTGCCCCTCTGGCAGGGGTACCAGAACAGGGATATAGATGAGATCGCTTCGGTACATAGGCTTGCGGCGGCGGAGCGGAAGTTCTAGGTTTGTTTCTAGGGTTTTCTATATTTATAGGAATTTTTGGCGTTGGTTTCACGTCAAGGGGGGCCCACGAGGGAGCGACAAGCTTGGTAGGCGCGTGCCTAGGCTTTTTGCTTCCTCATGAGTCTTCTGATCCTTCCATGAAGCTTCGAGGGTCTCTTTTGGTCCATAAAAATCACCATAAATTTTCAGCTCATTCCGAGAACTTTTATTTCTGCACAAAAAACAACACCATGGTAGTTTGGCTCAAAATAACATTAGTCTGGGCTAGTTCCATTCAAATCATACCAAAACCATATAAAAATTTTATAAACATGTCATGAATACTTTGTAAATTATAGATACGTTGGAGACGTATCAGCATCTCAAAGCTTAATTCCTGCTCGTCCTCGAGTAGGTAATTGATAAAAGAAATAATTTATGAAGTGTGAATGCCAGCATAGTGCATAAGTTTGATCAATGATAGGTCCAAACACTTTTGCTAGAATCATTATATATCACAAACAGTAGCTCATCTCATAAAACTTCTTATGATCAAGTAGCAATGAATTCACATGTTATGGTTCAAACAATGCATTCTCTTGAAACTTAACGACCTACGTTCTTAGTCACCAAACAATCTCAATTCAAATTGTTTTTGACAAAATCTATGTAAGAGCTCCACATACTCAATTATCATATAGTCTTCTATGACTGCTAGTACTCAAAGTATATTTTAAGAATAAATAGCGTCCATCAAACACAGAGAAAGATAGGGGCTTAATATGTTTCGCCTCCCAACTCATTTATCTTAAAGAAAATTGTCAACAATAATAATTCATGTTAAAATATATTTGAATGGCCATATGATGACCCACAAGTATATGGGATAAATTGTAGCCTTTTTGATAAGTAAGAGTGTCAAACCCAACAAGGAGCAGAAGGAAATGACAAGTGGTTTTCAACAAGGTAATGTCTGCAAGTGTTGAAATTGTAAGTAACAGAGTAGTTTGATAGCAAGATAATTTGTAATGAGCAAGTAACGATAATATTAAAAAAAGTGTAGCAAGGTATCCCAATCCTTTTGAGGCAAAGGACAGACCAAAACAGTCTCTTATAATAAGCAAAGCGTTCTTGAGGGCACACGGGAATTTCATCTAGTCACTTTTGTTGGGGAACGTAGAAGAATTTTAAAATTTTCTACACATCACCAAGATCAATCTATGGAGTCATCTAGCAACGAGGGAGAGAGGAGTGCATCTACATACCCTTGTAGATCGCGTGCGGAAGCGTTCAAGAGAACGGGGTTGATGGAGTCGTACTCGATGTGATCCAAATCACCGATGACCAAGTGCCGAACGGACAGCACCTCCGCGTTCAACACACGTACGGTTGGGAGACGTCTCCTCCTTCTTGATCCAGCAAGGGGGAAGGAGAGGTTGATGAAGATCCAGCAGCACAACGGCGTGGTGATGGATGCAGCAGGATCCCGGCAGGGCTTCGCCAAGCGCAAGCGGGGAGGAGAGGTGTAATGGAGGGAGAGGGTGGCGCCAAGAGCAAGGGTGCGGCTGCCCTCCCTTCCCCCCCCTCTTTATATAGGGGGCTTGGGGGGGCGCCGGCCCTAGGAGATGGATCTCCAAGGGGGCGGCGGCCAAGGGGTGGCTTCCCCGCCCAAGCCAAGTGGGGGGCGCCCCCACCCCTAGGGTTTCCCAACCCTAGGCGCAGGGGAGGCCCAAGGGGGGCGCACCAGCCCACTAGGGGTGGTTCCCCTCCCAACTCAGCCCATGGGGCCCTCCGGGATAGGTGGCCCCACCCGGTGGACCCCCGGGACCCTTCCGGTGGTCCCGGTACAATACCAATGACCCCCGAAACCTTCCCGATGGCCGAAACTGGACTTCCTATATATAAATCTTTACCTCCGGACCATTCCAGAACTCCTCGTGACGTCCGGGATCTCATCCGAGACTATGAACAACTTTCGGGTTACTGCATACTAATATCTCTACAACCCTAGCATCATTGAACCTTAAGTGTGTAGACCCTACGGGTTCGGGAGACATGCAGACATGACCGAGACGCCTCTCCGGTCAATAACCAACAGCGGGATTTGGATACCCATGTTGGCTCCCACATGCTCCACGATGATCTCATCGGATGAACCACGATGTCGAGGATTCAATCAATCCGTATACAATTCCCTTTGTCAATCGGTACGTTACTTGCCCGAGACTCGATCGTCGGTATCCCAATACCTCGTTCAATCTCGTTACCGGCAAGTCACTTTACTCATGCCGTAATGCATGATCCCGTGATCAATCACTTGGTCACATTGAGCTCATTATGATGATGCATTACCGAGTGGTCTCGATTCGTGTCAACCCAACAGACACTTCCGGAGATACCTGTAATGTACCTTTATAGTCACCCGGTTACGTTGTGACGTTTGGCACACCCAAGGCACTCCTACGGTATCCGGGAGTTGCACAATCTCATGGTCTAAGGAAATGATACTTGACATTCGGAAAAGCTACAGCAAACGAACTACACGATCTTTGAGCTATGCTTAGGATTGGGTCTTGTCCATCACATCATTCTCCTAATGATGTGATCCCGTTATCAATGACATCCAATGTCCATAGTCAGGAAACCATGACTATCTTTTGATCAACGAGCTAGTCAACTAGAGGCTCACTAGGGACGTGTTGTGGTCTATGTATTCACACATGTATTACGATTTCCGGATAACACAATTATAGCATGAATAATAGACAATTATCATGAACAAAGAAATATAATAATAACCATTTTATTATTGCCTCTAGCGCATATTTCCAACAACTTTCACCATGTTGGTTTGATTTGTGTTCACTACTTTGATAATTTGATATGTGGATGGATCGGTGCTTAGGTGTTGTTCTTACTTGAACAAACCTCCTACTTATGATTAACCCCCTCATATACATCCACAACTATGAGAAAAGTATTAAGAATAAATTCTAACCATAGCATTAAACTTTTGGATCCAATCGGTCCCTTACGAAATAGCACATAAACTAGGGTTTAAGCTTCTATCACTCTCGCAACCCATCATCTAATAACTAATCCACAATGCATTCCCTTAGGCCCAAATATGGTGAAGTGTCATGTAGTCGACGTTCACATGACACCACTAAAGGAATCACAACATACATACTATCAAAATATCGAACACATATCAAGTTCACATGATTACTTGCAACAAGATTTCTCCCGTGACCTTAAGAACAAAAGTAACTAATCACAATTGATAATCATGTTGAAGATCATAGGGGTATTAAATAGCATATAGGATCTGAACATATAATATTCCACCAAATAAACCATATAGTAATCAACTACAAGATGTAATCAAAACTACTAGTCACCCCCAAGTACCAATTTGAGGTTCTGGTACAAAGATTGAACACAAGAGATGAACTAGGATTTGAGAGGAGATGGTGTTGTTGTAGATGTTGATGGAGATAGCCCTCCCCAATATGGGAGAGTTGTTGGTGATGACGATGACAATGATTTCCCCCTCCGGGTGGGAAGCTCCCAGCTACCTCTTGAGCACTGCGTTGGTTTTCCCTTCAACAGGAAAGGGTGATGCAACAAAGTAGCATAAGTATTTCCCTCAGTTTTTGAGAACCAAGGTATCAATCCAGTAGGAGATCACGCTCAAGTCCCACGCACCTACACAAACAAATAAGAACCTCGCAACCAATGTGATAAAGGGGTTGTCAAGCCCTTCTTGGTCACTTACGAGAGTGAGATCTGATATATATGATAAGATAATATTTTTGGTATTTTTATGAAAAAGATGCAAAGTAAAATAAATGTCAAAGGAAATAACTAAGTGTTGAAGATCAATATGATGAAAGATAGACCCGGGGGCCATAGGTTTCACTATTGGCTTCTCTCAAGAGCATAAGTATTACGGTGGGTAAACGAATTACTGTCGAGCAATTGATAGAATTGAGCATAGTTATGAGAATATCTAGGTATGATCATGTATATAGGCATCACGTCCGAAACAAGTAGACCAAAACGATTTTGCATCTACTACTATTACTCCACACATCGACCGCTATCCAGCATGCATCTAGAGTATTAAGTTCATAAGAACAGAGTAATGCTTTAAGAAAGATGACATGATGTAGAGGGATAAACTCATCCAATTTGATATAAACCCCATATTTTTATCCTCGATGGCAACAATACAATACGTATCGGCTCCCTTTCTGTCACCGGGATCGAACACCGGAAGATTGAACCCAAAGCTAAGCACTTCTCCCATTGCAAGAAAGATCAATCTAGTAGGCCAAACCAAACTGATAATTTGAAGAGACTTGCAAAGATAAACCAATCATACATAAAAGAATTCAGAGGAGAATCAAATATTGTTCATAGATAATCTAGATCATAAACCCACAATTCATCGTATCTCGACAAACACACCGCAAAAGAAGATTACAATAAATAGATCTCCAAGAAAATCGAGGAGAACTTTGTATTGAGATCCAAAGAGAGAGAAGAAGCCATCTAGCTAATAACTATGGACCCGTAGGTCTGAAGTAAACTACTCACACATCACCAGAGAGGCCGTGGAGTTGATGTAGACGCCCTCCGTGATCAATGCCCCCTCTGGCGGAGCTCTGGAAAAGGCCCGAGATGGGATCTCTCGAGTGCAGAAGGTTGTGGCGGTGGAATTAGGTTTTCGTGGTGCTCCTGGATGTTTGGGGGTACATGGATATATATAGGAGGAAGAAGTACGTCGGTGGAGCAACATAGGGCCCACGAGGGTGGAGGGCGCGCCCAGGGGGGTAGGCGCGCCCCCTGCCTCGTGCCTTCCTCCCTTGTTTTTATTGATGGCCACTCCAAGTCTCCTGGATCACGTTTGTTGAGAAAATCACGTTCCCAAAGGTTTCATTCCGTTTGGACTCCGTTTGATATTCCTTTTCTTCCAAACCCTAAAATAGGCAAAAAAACAACAATTTGGGTTGGGCCTCCGATTAGTAGGTTAGTCCCAAAAATGATATAAAATTGTAAAATTAAGCCCATTAACATCCAAAATAGATAATATAATAGCATGGAGAAATCAAAAGTTATAGATACGTTGGAGACGTATCAAGCATCTTCAAGCTTAATTCCTGCTCGTCCTCGAGTAGGTAAATGATAAAAGAACAATTTTTGATGTGGAATGCTTTCTAACATATTTCTCAATGTAATTTTTCTTTATTGTGGCATGAATGTTCAGATCTGAAAGATTCAAGATAAAAGTTTAATATTGACATAAAAATAATAATACTTCAAGCATACTAACTAAGCAATTATGTCTTCTCAAAATAACATGGCCAAAGAAAGTTATCCCTACAAAATCACATAGTCTGGCTATGCTCTATCTTTACCACACAAAATATTTAAATCATGCACAACCCCGATGACAAGCCAAGCAATTGTTTCATACTTTTGATGTTCTCAAACTTTTTCAATCTTCACGCGATATGTGAGCGTGAGCCATGGATATAGCACTATGGTGGAATAGAATGGTGGTTGTGGAGAAGACAAAAAGGGAGAAGATAGTCTCACATCAACTAGGCGTATCAACGGGCTATGGAGATGCCCATTAATATATATCAATGTGAGTGAGTAGGGATTGCCATGCAACGGATGCACTAGAGCTATAAGTATATGAAAGCTCAACAAAACAAACTAAGTGGGTGGGCATCCAACTTGCTTGCTCACGAAGACCTAGGGCATTTTGAGGAAGCCCATCATTGGAATATACAAGCCAAGTTCTATAATGAAAAATTCCCACTAGCATATGAAAGTGATATCATAGGAGACTCTCTATATGAAGAACATGGTGCTACTTTGAAGCACAAGTGTGGAAAAAGGATAGTAGCATTGTCCCTTCTCTCTTTTTCTCTCTTTTTTGGCCTTCCTTTTTTTATGGCCTTTCTCCCTTTTTTTCGTCCAGAGTCTCATCCTGACTTGTGGGGAATCATAGTCTCCATCATCCTTTCCTCACTTGGGACAATGCTCTAATAATGATGATCATCACACTTTATTTACTTACAACTCAATACTTAGAACAAAATATGACTCTACGTGAATGCCTCCAGCGGTGTACCAGGATGTGCAATGATGCATGAGTGACATGTATGAAAGAATTATGAACGGTGGCTTTGCCACAAATACGATGTCAACTACATGATCATGCAGGCAATATGACAATGATGAAGCGTGTCATAATAACGGAACGGTGGAAAGTTGCATGGCAATATTTCTCGGAATGGCTAGGGAAATGCCATAATAGGTAGGTGTGGTGGCTGTTTTGAGGAATGTATATGATGGGTTTATGGTACCGGCGAAAGTTGCGCGATACTAGAGAGGCTAGCAATGGTGGAAGTGTGAGAGTGCGTATAATCCATGGACTCAACATTAGTCATAAAGAACTCACATACTTATTGCAAAAATCTATTAGTTATCGAAACAAAGTATTACGTACATGCTCCTAGGGGGATAGATTGGTAGGAAAAGACCATCGCTCGTCCCCGCCGCCACTCATAAGGAAGATAATCAATAAATAAATCATGCTCCGACTTCATCACATAACGGTTCACCATACGTGCATGCTACGGGAATCACAAGCTTCGACACAAGTATTTCTCAAATTCACAACTACTCAACTAGCATGACTCTAATATCACCATCTCCATATCTCAAAACAATTATCAAGTATCAAACTTCTCATAGTATTCAATGCACTTATATGAAAGTTTTTATTATTGCCATGTTATTCTAAAGGACTCTCAAAATAATATAAGTGAATCATGATAGAACAATAGTTTCTATAAAACAAAACCACCACCATGCTCTAAATGATATAAGTGAAGCACTAGAGCAAAAACTATATAGCTCAAAAGATATAAGTGAAGCACATAGAGTATTCTAATAAATTTCAATTCATGCGAGTCTCTCTCAAAAGGTATGTAGAGAAAGGATGATTGTGGTAAACTAAAAGGCAAATACTTAAATCATACAAGACAGTCCAATAAAAACACATATCATGTGATGAATAAAAATATAGCTCCAAGTAAAGTTACCGATAAATGAAGACGAAAGAGGGGATGCCTTTCGGGGAATCCCCAAGCTTAGGCTTTTTGGTGTCCTTGGATTTTACCTTGGGGTGCCATGGGCATCCCAAAGCTTAGGATCTTGCCACTCCTTGTTCCATAATCCATCAAATCTTTAACCAAAACTTGAAAACTTCACAACACAAAACTCAAAATAGAAAATCTTGTGAGCTCCATCAGCGAAAGAAAACAAAAAACCACTTCAAGGTACTGTAATGAAATCATTATTTATTTATATTGGTGTTAAACCTACTGTATTCCAACTTATCTATGGGTTATAAACTCTTTTACTAGCCATAGATTCATCAAAATAAGCAAACAACACAAGAAAAACAGAATCTGTCAAAAACAGAATAGTCTGTAGTAATCTGTAGCTAAGGCAAGTTCTGGAACCCCAAAAAATTCTAAAATAAATTTCTGTACGTGAGGAATTTATCTATTAATAATCTTCAAAAATAATTAACTAAATATCACTTTCCAAATAAAAATGGCAGCAATTCTCGTGAGCGCTAAAGTTTCTGTTTTCTACAGCAAGATCAAAAAGACTTTCCCCAAGTCTTCCCAACGGTTCTACTTGGAACAAACACTAGTTAAACACAAAAAACACAACCAAAACAAAGGCTAGATAAATTATTTATTACTAAACAGGATCAAAAAGCAAGGAATAAAAATAAAATTGGGTTGCCTCCCAACAAGCGCTATCGTTTAACGCCCCTGGCTAGGCATAAAAGCGAAGATAGATCTAGGTATTGCCATCTTTGGTAGGGAATCCATAAGTGGCTCACATAATAGATTCATATGGTAATTTAATTTTATTTCTAGGGAAGTGTTCCATGCCTTTCCTTAATGGAAATTGGAATCTAATATTCCCTTCCTTCATATCAATAATTGCACCAATCATTCTAAGGAAAGGTCTATCAAGAATAATAGGACATGAAGGATTGCAATCTATATCAAGAATAATGAAATCTACGGGCACATAGTTCCTATTTGCAACAATAATAACATCATTAATTCTTCCCATAGGTTTAGTGGAATCCGCAAGGTGCAAGTTTAAAGAACAATCATCAAAATCACGGAAACCTAGCAAATCACATAAAGTATTTGGAATCGTGGAAACACTAGCACCAAAATCACACAAAGAATAACACTCATGATCTTTAACTTTAATTTTTATTGTAGGTTCCCACTCATCATAAAGTTATCTAGGGATAGAAACTTCCAACTTAAGTTTTTCTTCATAAGATTGCATCAAAGCATCAACGATATGTTTAGTGAATCTTTATGTTGACTATAAGCATGAGGAGAATTTAGCACGGATTGCAACAAGGAAATACAATATATCAAGGAGCAATTATCATAATTAAATTCCTTGAAAACCAAAATAGTGGGTTCATTGATATTTAAAGTTTTAACCTCTTCAATCTCACTTTTAATAATTTTAGCATCAAGATCTAAAAACTCCGAATTTTTGGAACGCCTTCTAGGTAAAGGTGGCTCATCTTCAGTCCCATCATTATCAAGATTCATATTGCAAAACAAAGATTTAATAGGGGACACATCAATAAATTTTAGATCTTCATCTTTATTATCATCAAAACTAGAAGAACACGCTTTCACAAAGCAATCTTTCTTAGCACGCATCCTAGTGGTTCTTTCTTTGCACTCATCAATGGAAATTCTCATGGCTTTGAGAGACTCATTGACATCATGCTTGGGTGGAATAGATCTAAGTTTCAAAGAATCAACATTAAGAGAAATTCTATCAACGTTCCTAGCCAACTCATCAATCTTAAGCAATTTTTCTTCAATCAAAGCATTGAAACTCTTTTGCGAAGTAATAAATTCTTTAATATTAGATTCAAAATCATAGGGCATATTATTATAATTTCCATAGGAATTGTTGTAGGAATTACCATAATTATTAGAGGAATAACTAGGAAACGGCCTAGAATTAAAATTACCTCTATACGTGTTATTACCAAAATTGTTCCTACCAACAAAATTCATATCCATAGATTCATTATTATTCTCAATCAAGGTAGACAAAGGCATATCATTAGGATCAGTATGAGCACTCTTATTAGCAAACAATTTCATAAGTTCATCCATCTTTCCACTCAAAAATTTAATTTCTTCAATTGCATGTACTTTTTATTAGTAGATCTTTCGGTGTGCCATTGAGAATAATTAACCATAATATTATATAGGAGTTTAGTAGCTTCTCCTAAGGTGATTTCCATAAAAGTACCTCTCGTGGCCGAATCTAAAATATTTCTAGAAGCAAAATTCAATCCGGCATAAAAAATGTGTATAATCATCCAAAGATTCAAACCATGTGTAGGGCAATTACGTATCATTAATTTCATCCTCTCCCAATATTGTGCAACATGTTCATGATCAAGTTGCTTAAAATTCATATAGTTTCTAAGAGAGATGATCTTAGCGGGAGGAAAATACTTAGAGATAAAAGCATC
This sequence comes from Triticum urartu, assembly GCF_003073215.2. Classification (NCBI taxonomy): domain Eukaryota; kingdom Viridiplantae; phylum Streptophyta; class Magnoliopsida; order Poales; family Poaceae; genus Triticum; species Triticum urartu. The sequence continues at coordinate 76,552,200 of NC_053022.1, read as the reverse complement.
TTTGCACTTATTCCATGAATCAATACTATTTTTAGGCAAAGACGAAAACCAAGCTTTAGCACGATCTCTAAGCGAAAACGGAAATAGCTTCAATTTAACAATATAATTATGCACATCTTTCTTCTTTTGCATATCACACAAATCAACGAAGTTATTTAGATGGGTAGTGGCATCTTCGCTAGGAAGGCCGGCGAATTGATCTTTCATGACAAGATTCAACAAAGCAGCATTAATTTCACAAGATTCACAATCAGTAAGAGGAGCAATCGGAGTGCTAAGAAAATCATTGTTGTTGGTATTGGCAAAGTCACACAACTTAGTATTATCTTGAGCCATCGTGACAAGCAAGCAATCCAACACACAAGCAAAACAAGAAGCGGGCAAAAGATGGCAAATAGAAAAAGGAAAGGGGAACGGAGATAGAGGGAGAGAGGAAAAGAAGGCGAATAAAACGGCAAAGGTGAAGTGGGGGAGAGGAAAATGAGAGGCAAATGGCAAATAATGTAATGCGAGGGATAAGAGTTTGTGATGGGTACTTGGTATGTCTTGACTTGGCTTAGATCTCCCTGGCAACAGTGCCAGAAATCCTTCTTGCTACCTCTTGAGCACTGCGTTGGTGTTCCCTTGAAGAGGAAAGGGTGATGCAACAAAGTAGCGTAAGTATTTCCCTCAGTTTTTGAGAACCAAGGTATCAATCCAGTAGGAGATCACGCTCAAGTCCCACGCACCTACACAAACAAATAAGAACCTCACAACCAACACGATAAAGGGGTTGTCAAGCCCTTCTCGGTCACTTACGAGAGTGAGATCTGATATATATGATAAGATAATATTTTTGATACTTTTATGATAAAGATGCAAAGTAAAATAAATGGAAAAGGAAATAACTAAGTGTTAGAAGATCAATATGATGAAAGATAGACCCGGGGGCCATAGGTTTCACTAGTGGCTTCTCTCAAGAGCATAAGTATTACAGTGGGTAAACGAATTACTGTCGAGCAATTGATAGAATTGAGCATAGTTATGAGAATATCTAGGTATGATCATGTATATAGGCATCACGTCCGAAACAAGTAGACTGAAACGATTCTGCATCTACTACTATTACTCCACACATCGACCGCTATCCAGCATGCATCTAGAGTATTAAGTTCATAAGAACAGAGTAATGCTTTAAGAAAGATGACATGATGTAGAGGGATAAACTCATGCAATATGATATAAACCCATCTTTTTATCCTTGATGGCAACAATACAATACATATCGGTTCCCTTTCTGTCACTGGGATCGAACATCGCAAGATTGAACCAAAAGCTAAGCACTTCTCCCATTGCAAGAAAGATCAATCTAGTAGGCCAAACAAAACTGATAATTTGAAGAGACTTGCAAAGATAAACCAATCATACATAAAAGAATTCAGAGGAGAATCAAATATTGTTCATAGATAATCTAGATCATAAACCCACAATTCATCGGATCTCAACAAACACACCGCAAAAGAAGATTACACCAAATAGATCTCCAAGAAAATCGAGGAGAACTTTGTATTGAGATCCAAAGAGAGAGAAGAAGCCATCTAGCTAATAACTATGGACCCGTAGGTCTGAAGTAAACTACTCACATGTCACCGTAGAGGCCGTGGAGTTGATGTAGAGGCCCTCCGTGATCAATGCCCCCTCCGGCAAAGCTCCGGAAAAGGCCCCGAGATGGGATCTCTCGAGTATAGAAGGTTGCGGCGGTGGAATTAGGTTTTCGTGGTGCTCCTGGATGTTTGGGGGTTACGTGGATATATATAGGAGGAAGAAGTATGTTGGTGGAGCAACGGAGGGCCTACGAGGGTGGAGGGCGCACCCAGGGGGTAGGTGCACCCCCTTGCCTCGTGCCTTCCTCGCTTGTTTCTTAACGGCCACTCCAAGTCTCCTGGATCACGTTTGTTGAGAAAATCACATTCCCGAAGGTTTCATTCCGTTTGGACTCCGTTTGATATTCCTTTTCTTTGAAACCCTAAAATAGGCAAAAAAACAGCAATTTGGGCTGGGCCTCCGATTAGTAGGTTAGTCCCAAAAATGATATAAAAGTGTAAAATAAAGCCCATTAACATCCAAAATAGATAATATAATAGCATGGAGCAATCAAAAATTATAGATACATTGGAGACGTATCACTCCCCCGGCGGAATCGCTCCGCCGGAGGGCAAAACTGTTCCTGCCCAAGTTCTGCCTCGAGACAACGGTGCTTCATCCCGAAAGTCCTCTCCTCATTTTCTTCTAGGGAAAAATGACTTATATTCCAGAAGATGGGCACCAGAGGTGGGCTGGGATGAGCACAACCCACCAGGGCGCGCCTGGGGGGCCAGGCGCGCCCTGGTGTCTTGTGCTCACCAGGTGGCCCCCTCCGGTGGTTATTTGCTCCAGTATTTCTTGTTTATTCCATAAAAATTCCCCGCGAAGTTTCAGCTCATTTGGAGTTGTGCAGAATAGGTAGCCTGGCGTAGCTTTTTCAAGTCCAGATTTCTAGCTGCCGGAATTCTCCCTCTTTGTATGTACCTTGCATATTATGAGAGAAAAGGCATTAGAATTACTCCAAAAATCATTATTATGCATAAAAACATTATAAATAATAGTAGATAAGCATGATGCAAAATGGACGTATCACCATATATGTCTGGATCTTTCCCCACCACATGATGCTTGCCAACTAAAGAATAGGTTGGAATAAGAAATTTGACCCAACAAGAATAAAATTAATAGAAAAGTAAAAGATAAGCCCTTCGTACAGGGAAGCATGGATTTGCACAGGTGCCAGGGCTCATTGCTTAAAATAGAGATGAATACGTTTTGAGTGGTGTGCCTTTCCTGTCAACATCACAACCGAGAATTCTTAATATCTTCCATGATAAACACATTATCGGCGATTCCGAAGCGAAAAGGTAAATTTTATGTAATTGTAACATCCCAAATTCTTCAATTTGGAATGTTATGCATTAGATCATCTTTGCATATCATATTTTTAATGCATTTTGGTTTGATCCTAGAAATTATACGCAACTCAAGGACCTACGGAGAGAGTTGGGGATTTCGTTATTTTCATATTTGAGTTTTCTCAAATTTTGAAAATAGGATCGTTTGATTTTAATTATTTCCTCTTCGAATATTTATTTTATAAAAATAAAAGAGAGGGGATAAAAGGACTTCCTCAAAATAAAGAAATATTGGAGAGTTAATATTGAAATCAAATGTGATTTTTATTCAGAGTTTTACCGCTATTTTATTTGAATTAGGAAAAATATGCGTTTTTTTTAAATCGCATTAGAGTCCTAAATAAATGTCCACCTTGTCCAGTAGATTTTCATAGGACGGGGAAAATTTATTTCAGGATTTTTGGAGTCCGTTTAGTAATTTTTTTATTCGTTTTTCTGAGCGGATTTTTTTAAAAAAAGTGAACCGACCTATGAGCCGTATCCGACCCGGACTCGTCCGGCCGGCCTCTTGTAAGGCCCGCCCGGGACCCCTCCCCAGCCCAACCGAACCCTAGCTCCGCCGCCCGAGCCGCCGCCGCCGCCGCTAGCCCCGCGCCGCCGCCGTGTGCTGCCGCCGTCGTGTGCCGCCGCCGCCGCCGGAAATCGTCGCCGCCGCCCCGCCCGACGCCCGCCGGAGTGCGCCGCCGCCGTCGGAGTTGCCGCCGCCCTCGCCGGATCTCGTCGAGGTAGCCGCCGCCGGTTTTCTCGAAAACAGAACGGTTTTTAAAAAAAATCCTGGATCTGTTTTATTCAGATCAGGTTCGGTTTTTTCGGTTTAATTATATAGCGGACGTTCGTCTGTATGTTCATTTTAACGAACGGTTTTCGCCCGTTAGCCGCAGACAGCGAACATTCGTTCGTTAGCCTGTTCGTCAGTTTTTCTTTTTTCGGATTTTTCGCGATTATTTTCGTTCGCGATTTCTAATACGATTTTCGTTTTAGTTTAACTTTTCGCTCGTTTATCGGAATCAGGCGATTCAAGCGCCTAGAGTTTCATCTCGAAACCCTCTTTCTGTCTAATCAACTTAAACAAGTTTTTGCTACTGTAAAATTAGACTTTAGTCCAGATTAGTAACCGAAGCTTGTTTCTTTCGCAGTTTGAGTTTCGTTGCTTCGTTTGATTTGATTCTTTTTGCAAACCGGAGTTCTTAAGTTGAACTTTCTGGTTAGATCTTCTTATTTGAGTTTTACCCGTGCATCTTTGCTTGATTGCTTATTGTATGCTTGTTTGATTGCGATTGAGTACCCGGAGTGCGAAGCGTGCTACTACGAGTCTCTAGGTTTCACGGATCATCAGCAAGGCAAGTAACACATTGATCATACCTCTTTACTACCCAGTTTTATTGCATTAGATCAATCCTCAAACAATTGCATGATTAGGATCTGATTAATATGTGGGTTTTGGGAAGTAGATGAGGTAGTACCTACTGTCTTATTTATTACCAAACCTTTGGGAGTTACTTCTACGTTGTTTATATTGCTATGTTATGCTCGTAGACGTGGTTTGGGTTTGAGTGTATTCATGACAGATGTGAGTATTGTTAATTAATGGTTAACTTAAGGTGGCAACTTTAATACACATCTGGGTGGATTGAGGCACCTGGGGAACCTAGTGTTGCCTATATTTTTGGAAATCCCGGGGTACCATGTGATTCTCCTATGGACTGCCACCCAGACTCAAAGGGATCATAAGATTATTCATGCTAGGAACTTTCGTGTGCAGCCACATGCCATTATGGGCTCTGGCATAGTTGAGTAAGTTGTGGGAAACCTTTCCATGATGGGCTAGCAGATGTAGGGGGTTGTAGGTGTACAGGCCTATCATCGGTTAAAGGGACCTCTTCGGAAAGATTGTGTCTCGGTCATCCGTTTCTCAAACATTATGTAGTGCAAGAAACCCAACGGAGGAGATCGAGTCTTCTGGGGAAAAGTGCACAAACCTCTGCAGAGTGTACAAACTAATCATGGTTAGCCGTGTCCCCGGTTATGGACATCTTGAGTATCTAGTTCTTGGACTATGATGTGGATCTCATCACTCTTAATATAATTTGATTGGGTTTAATGATTATGCTTAATTGGGATTGAGTTGGGTGAACCTTCTCAATGTTTAACAACTAGCATGATAGTTAAATAAAATGTATTCCTTTGTTGTAGGGAGAAATTGGCTTTCCGCAAAACATATTAACCATACAGCCTCCACCAGCCAAATATGCATGTGGTGATAGCATTATTCTGTTCATTACTCTCTTGTGTTACATTGCCAGCATATTCCATGTGCTAACCCGTTTCGGGCTGCAACGTATCATGTTGCAGACTTTTTAGACGACGAGTAAGGAGCCATAGATCGTTTTCTTTCACTCAGTGATGCTGTTGGAGTTGATGGACTCACTTTATCTTCCAAGCCTTCCGCTGTTATCGTATTAGATGGCCTTAAGCCATATTTATTGTAATAAGTTCTCTTTTGAGACATTCGATGTAATAAGTGTGTGATTGCTACTCTGTTATAAATCCTCAAGTACTGTGTGTGTCAGCATTACCGATCCAGGGATGACACTGATGCACAGAGATCAGACTGTTTGAGGTCTAGTCGCTACAAGATGGTATCAAAGCACACGCTGACTGTAGGACACGACCACTAAGCTAAAGCCCTAGATCACTACTCTCTTCTCATTTCTGACTCCTCTCCATTTTCTACTCTTTAGGATGGCGGACGCAATGAATAAGTTTGCACAATCGGATGAAGACATACATTTTGGACGCCACTTGAAGGAAGTCACTAGGTACCTGAACATCGGAATACCAAGCTTCACCGGGACTTACAACGCCATTTTACCAGAAGAGGAGCGCTGGATGATTCAAGTTCAAGTTCCAGGAAGGACATTTATGCCAGTCACTGAGCCCATAGAGTTTTCCTTTGATGCACCAACCTGGAGTCTAGGAAAGAGTATGGCAGCCCACATCACCATGGGACACATTGGAGAAGTTTACCACAAGGATTTCAAGGATACTATCTACCAGATTTGTGGGCACCGAGATGAGCAATGGGAGATGATCAGCACCAGGAAGGATAGATCAATTGTCGCTTTCATCCAGGAGTTAAACCAGCACATACGTCGCCAGGAGAATCAGATGTGCACAAGCATGATAGATCTGAAGAAGGCAATGACAAGGATCACCGACCTTGAAGAAGAACTCAAGGCAACTCGCGAAGATTATGAGGAGGAAATCGTCGTACTAGTGGAGAAGAATCACGACCTGACAAGGAAGCTAGGAGTCTTCATGGGAGACCCCGCGCCAGGAGGAGAAGATGACGATTCCACTTGCCCGGAGAACTACATCATCATCGACGACACCGACTCACACCCCGACGATAGTGATGATGACTTTGTTGATGAAGCTGGAGCGGATATTATGGAGTCTTCTACCGATCAATTTTTCTAGTCAACCACCAAGACAGTAGTAGTATTCCACCATGTATATAGTATAGTCCGAGCACTTTTGTAACGATAGTTCTAGACCGATTGTATGCCCTTGCTTTATTGATTGAGTGATATGATTGTGTTTGTATCATGTGCATATGGGTAGTGTTTTCCCCCCTAGACCTCATTCTACACTATTTTCTCATCTTTTCTAAACCCATCAGATGCCTCCGGGACGCGACAATGGATTTGCTTTCTCACCGGAGCTCACTCAGTTGATCCAGCAACAGAATGCATAAGGGGAACAACAACAACAACAACAACAACAACAACAACAACAGCAACAACAACAACACAACAACAACACAACAACAACACAACAACAACAACAACAACAACAGCAACAATAACAGCAACAACAATAGCAACAGCAACATCAACAGCAACAGCAACAACAACAACAACAACAACAACAACAACAACAACAACAACAACAACAACAACAACAACAACAACAACAACAACAACAACAACAACAACAACAACAACAAACAACAACAACCAACAGCAGCAGCAACAACAACAACAACAACAAACCACCACTACCACTTGTTGATCACTTAGCCCGTTTTCTAAGGCTGAATCCACCGTTGTTCTCTAGTAGCACCGAGCTGATAGTTGCAGATGATTGGCTCCACAAGATTGGAAGGGAGTTGACCACTGCAGGATGCACAGATGCGGAAAGAGTGTGTTTTGCCTCACATCAGCTTGATGGACCCGCAGCAGCATGGTGGGAGAATTACACTGTCACCTATCCCATCAACACGGTTACATGGGACCAGTTGCAGTGGGCTTTTCGCACTGTCCATGTACCAGCAGGAGCTATGGCCATGAAGAAGCGTGAGTTCCGCAACTTACGCCAAGGAGGACGCACCGTTGGCCAGTATGTGGATGACTTTAGCAAGCTAGCACGTTATGCCCCAGATGACATTGCTACGGATGCAGCTAAGCAGGAGAAGTTTTTGGAAGGACTGAATGATGAGCTGAGCATGTAGTTGATGGTAGCAACCTTTAATAACTACCAACAGTTGGTAGATAGAGCTCTCATGATTGAAGGGAAGCAGCAGCAGGTTGACAACCACAAGAGGAAGTATGGACAAGGGAAGTATAATTATGGAGCTCAGCAGAGACCCCGTTTTTCCCCGAACTCGGGAGGACCCCTTCAGCATAACCATGGAGGTCACAATCACACGGGAGGAAGTTCGCACAACCATAGTGGCCCCAAGAATGGGAATAGTAATGGAGGAAGCAACGGCCAGAACCGTTCAACCCAGCAACACCTGCCGAGAAAGATCTAAGCCACGTTACTTGCTACAAGTGCCAGAAGACTGGACATTACGCCAATGAATGTCCTGAAGCTAAGAATGGAAACGGAAATGGAAGTTATGGGAAGAAGCCCAACCCTTTCAACAGGGGACAAGTGAACCACGTTAACGTGGAGGAGATTGAAGCCCAGCCAGATGCAGTAATAGGTAAGTTTTTGGTTAAGTCATTTACGCAGTCGTTCTTTTTGATACTGGTGCATCGCATTCATACATATCAAGGGGATTTGTGAATAAGTATAAACTGCCCACCAAAGTTCTTAGTACACCTATGTTAGTGAGCTCGCCAGGAGCAGAGTATATGGCAAACCAAGGATGTTTTCAGATGCCATTGACCATAGGTAGGCATGTTTTCCCCTTAGATCTAATAATTTTGGAGTCGCAAGGTTTGGATGTGATTCTGAGTATGGATTGGCTATCGATGTATGGAGGAAACATCGATTGCGCCAGTAAGTCGATTTTGCTCACCACCCCAGAAGGAAGAAGGATCAAGTATGTATCCCGGCATGTGTCGATTAGGACTCAAGTAAATTCCTTATCAGGAGTTGTACAGGAGGAAGTACCAGTGGTGAAGGATTTCCCGGATGTATTTCCAGAAGAGTTGCCAGGCATGCCACCGGATAGAGACATCGAGTTTTTGATTGAGCTTTTGCCAGGCACGGGGCCAATATCTAAGAGACTGTACAGGATGCCCACACAGGATTTAGAGGAAATTAAGAAGCGGATTAAGGAGTTACTGGATAAAGGATATATTCACCCAAGCTCGTCACCTTGGGGATCACCAGTACTTCTAGTGGAGAAGAAGGATGGATCGTTGAGGATGGTTGTTGATTATTGATGTCTACTACACAACCTTCTTCTTGTAGACGTTGTTGGGCCTCAATCCGTAGGAGGCGTAGGATGAAGATGGTCTCTCTCAAGCAACCAAATAACAAAGAGTCTCTTGTGTCCCCAACACACCCAATACAATGGTAAATTGTATAGGTGCACTAGCTCGACGAAGAGATGGTGATACAAGTGGTATATGGATAGTAGATAAAGGTATTTGTAATCTGAAATTGTAAAAACAGCAAGGTAACTAATGGTAAAAGTGAGCGTAAACGGTATTGCAATGCTAGGAAACAAGGCCTAGGGTTCATACTTTCACTAGTGCAAGTCCTCTCAACAATAATAGCATAATTGGATCACATAACTATCCCTCAACATGCAACAAAGAGTCACTCCAAAGTCACTAATAGCGGAGAACGAACGAAGAGATTATGGTAGGGTACAAAACCACCTCAAAGTTATTCTTTCCAATCAATCTGCTGGGCCATTCCTATAAGTGTCACAAACAGCCCTAGAGTTCGTACTAGAATAACACCTTAAGACACAAATCAACCAAAACCCTAATGTCACCTAGATACTCCAATGTCATCTCAAGTATCCGTGGGTATGATTATACGATATGCATCACACAATCTCAAATTCATCTATTCAACCAACACAAAGGACCTCAAAGAGTGCCCCAAAGTTTCTACCGGAGAATCACGACGAAAACGTGTGCCAACCCCTATGCATAGGTTCATGGGCGGAACCCGCAAGTTGATCACCAAAACATACATCAAGTTTTCTCAAATCTTTAAAGACTCAATCCGATAAGATAACTTCAAAGGAGAAACTCAATTCATTACAAGAGAGTAGAGGGGGGAAGAAACATCATAGGATCCAAATATAATAGAAAAGCTCGCGATACATCAAGATCGTATCACCTCAAGAACACGAGAGAGAGAGAGAGATCAAACACATAGCTACTGGTACATACCCTCAGCCCCGAGGGAGAACTACTCCCTCCTCGTCATGGAGAGCACCGGGATGATGAAGATGGCCACCAGAGAAGGATTGCCCCCTCCGGCAGGGTGCCGGAACGGGTCTAGATTGGTTTTCGGTGGCTACGGAGGCTTCTGGCGGCGGGACTCCCGATCTATTGTGCTCACGGATGTTTTTAGGGTATATGGAGATATATAAGCGGAAGAAGTATATCAGGGGGGCACAAGGGGCCCACGAGGGTGGAGGGCGCGCCCCCCTGCCTCATGGCCTCCTCGCAGGTCCCCTGACATGCACTCCAAGTCTTCTGGGCTTCTTTCCTTCCAAAAATGAGTTCAGTGAAGTTTCAGGTCAATTGGACTCCGTTTGATTTTCCTTTTCTTCGAAACCCTAAAACAGGGTAAAAATAGAAACTGGCACTGGGCTCTGGGTTAATAGGTTAGTCCCAAAAATGATATAAAAGTGTATAATAAAGCCCATAAACATTCAAAACAGTAGATACTATAGCATGGAGCAATCAAAAATTATAGATACATTGGAGACGTATCAGCATCCCCAAGCTTAATTCCTGCTCGTCCTCGAGTAGGTAAATGATAAAAGAAAGAATTTTTGATGTGGAATGCTAGTTGGCATAATTTCAATGTAATTCTTCTTAATTGTGGCATGAATATTCAGATCAATAAGATTCAAGACAAAAGTTCAATATTGACATAAAAATGATAATACTTCAAGCATACTAACTAAGCAATCATGTCTTCTCAAAATAACATGGCCAAACAAAGTTCATCCCTACAAAATCATATAGTTTAGTCATGCTTCATTTTCGTCACACAAGAATGCTCTCATCATGCACAACCCCGATGACAAGCCAAGCAATTGTTTCATACTTTAGTAATCTCAAACATATAAACTTTCACGCAATACATGAGCGCGAGCCATGGACATAGCACTATGCACTACAAAAAAAATACACTTCCGTGATGATACGTGTTTGTCACAGTAGGTCGCTTTTTTTGTCATGCATGTACATCCATGACAAATTTATGACAGAATCAAGATAGTCATACCTGTGCTGTCGTAGAAGTGTTTCATGACATTACCAAAATTATCATCACGGAAGTGTCCACTTCCATGACGATAAATCGCGCGTCACAGAAGTGCTTTCGTCAAGGGTGACCGACACATGGCATCCACCGTAACGGAACGCCGTTAAGCTATCGGGTCGGGTTTTGGATCCGATAACCCGTTAACAGCCCCGACCAATGGGGATTTTCCACGTGTAAAATCATCATTGGCTGGAGGAAACACGTGTCGGCTCATCGTTGGGACAGATGTCAACCACTCATTTGACGGAAGGCGCCTATGATACGTCGACACGTGGCACGACCCAATAGAGGCCCATTCCTGTGAAAAGGCTGGCCCATTTGACTTGGTCAAAAGCTAGCAGGCCGGCCCATGGAAAGCCTGTTAACGGCCTGTTCAAATAGAGCCCATTTACAGCCCGCTAACCCAAGGCCCGTTACGCCCTATCCGAATTAGGCCCAGTAGTGTAATCTAGGCCATCCAATATGATTCCAGCCCGTTTTCACTTCTGGCCCATGTATGGCCCATGACGTCTTTCGGCCCATATGAGGCCCTATGTAACTCTTGGCCTACTAACGGCCCATGGTGAAACTGGCCCGTAATGAACAGTGTATCACTTTACACCCATTAACGGCCCGTGGTGAAACTGGCCCGTAATGAACAGTGTATCACTTTATACCATTAACAGCCCGTTATTCCGTTGGGCCGTTTCCAGCCCATGTTATCTTTCGGCCTTCTCAGAGCCCATTTATTCTTGGGCTCATTTCCAGCATTCGTTTACTTACGGCCCGTTACTGTCATTTTCTGCTTGTGGGCCAAATTCAGCCCGTGGTTACAGTCGGCCCGTTTGTGGTCCGTTAATACGTTGGGCCATTTTCATAGCGTCATCAAATATGGCCTATTAACGATGGCCCGTTATGGTCGGCCCATCAACGGACGATTCCAACTCTAGCCCGTTTACGGCCATAATGCGGCCTGTTATTGGCCCATGTTTGGCCATCGATCATACTGCCCGTATAAGGCCCATTGATGATACGGCCCGTAGAAGGCCCATTGTTTCTACGTCCCGTAGAAGGCCCACTGTTTCTACGGCCCGTAGAAGGCCCACTGTTTCTATGGCCCATAGGAGGCCCAGTGTCACTACAGTAAATATTAGCCCATGGTTATTGTGGCCTAGTTTTAAAAATTAGGTTATTGCAGCCACTAGCAAACATCGGAAAAAGAACTGCAATGACTAGAAGCAAATAAATAAACAAGAAAACAAGGAAATAAATAAGCAAGCAACTTACGCTAGGCTATCACGGCTATCACACATATTACATCCACTGGGCATCAAAGTTCGCCACCAGTGAAAATAAACGCGCCGACAAAAGAATATACAAAACTGAGAGCACTTCAGAAGGCACTAGGCCTGGCCAGGTCGGGCCCCCCCAAATAGCTGAAGAAGCTGAGTAGACCTCAGTTGTCTCAACGATAGATGCATCAACACTAGATTTAAGGCATGATGGTGCGCACGGCAGTCCTCTGACATCTTCATTGCATCTTTGACTTCAAGTCGGAGCTGAGCTAAAGCAAGCCTTTCCGCTTTAAGTCAAGACTGAAGAAGTCGAACTGATTGAGGCAGTGGCTGCATAGAGGTTGTCTCACACCTGCTAGTGAGTAGCTTCAACTCACTGTCTTCATCAAGACAGGACCTTGGGGTTATCTCGCTGTCCTCAAGATGGTTTGGCTCACTATCTTCACTAAAGTTCTGCCTGGCGTAAGATACGAGTCTGAAAGAGAAACAAGGAGACACGTAACAGGTTTCACAATTATATAAGCAAATAAATGGATCTGTTCTGCATAAGGAACATGTTTTTACAACTACAATTTGAAACTGGTAGTTGTTGCAAACATCCAATCAGATGTAAACAGCAAAGCAAACAACAGTGGAGGAAATGATGCCTATCCAAATCTATACTAGAACAAAGTTTGAAGGCTTGAGAAGGATGAACTTACATTACATGTTAACACGGGCTGGACAAAGCCCTTCTCCATGTTGATGGAAGGATAATTCAATAAATTCCCCAAAGAAAACTCTTTATAAGCATTGCCATTATTCTACATTTTGCAAAGTGTAAATATAGATCAAATAATATTGGAAGAAACAGAGGATAATGAAGCTCAGATGCAGACTGATGATACATAATCAAATAGCAATTAATTAAGTACAGCGTTACAAGGAAAAAGGGAGAGAGGTACTGACAAGAGCATTGCAGAGCTCATTACTGTTTTGAGATCGTATGATCCTTTGAGCAAGGAGATTCATCTGAAATTAGTTTTCATACAAGAGAGAAGGTAAGGCACAAGCAGAAATTTAGGAGTTCAAATTTTGAATTGATATCATAGACAGTACCTGACGCTGGGCTCCCGGCAGTTCTAATAGGGGTTTGGCCACTGGAGTAGGGGTAAAGTGTGGTACAGTTGGGCCTGTGTTTTCTGTGGCTGCTGATCTATCTGATTTAACAGGTATCACTACCTTTTCCAAATACCTAGTTTGTACTCCTTGACGACCTGCACTCACCCTCTTCCTTTTGGACACCTATTACAAAAGAACAACATTTGACTGGAAAAACATAGTGTGACGACACATGGAATAGGTACAGAAAATGGATAGGTATGGCATATACTCATATATGATGCTTAAACTAAGCAGATGGTGTAACAAAGTAGAAGTAATGCAAGAGGTCAGAAGCAAAATATGTGCGACCAATACAACTTTGCAAAGTTAGAGCAAGCACCTTGATGAGTGAATAAGATAGGCCATCCTCCACCATGCCAAGTTTGTTAGGCAGTGGATCATTCCGCAATATTCCTCTCGTGCACCCATTCTCATATTCATTTTGATAATGTTCAATATCTGACATGCATGAAAACATAAAAACAAGTGAGATTTTCTTTGTAATGCAGAAGTGATTCTAATCCAATACTGCCTCCCTGTAAACCCCTTTGTGCTATCTCTGCAATTCTTTTAAAAGATGCCATGCATGCTGTAATTTGTTGTGTTCATTAATATAATGTGGCCTACTACTCAAAATATGAGAGCTCCAGAAGTGATGACACTTCGCAGATGATAGCTTCAACATATAGCAAAGAAGAACAAGTCGACCTAACCTGACAGATTCAAAATATACTAAGGGAGAACAACTCGACCTGACCAGTCGACCACAAGAGAAGAGTATCATCTTAAAGAAGAGGAGAAGAGCAAGAAGATTGAAGATATTACAAGTCTTTTAATACAATGTCGGTTGGCCACCCATGATGAACCAGAGCGCACAGAGAAATAATATTCTTTCCGGTCTCTCCATATGTGGCTCACATGCATTTCAAAACTAAAGTAGGAACATTTAGCTAACCAATTAAAAATCTCTCAGTTTTACTAATATCAGCAATAATATCAGATATGAATTTGTACAACTAAGCTTGTTTAGCTCGATGGGTGGAGTAATGCTATTACGACACGAACCATGTAGGCTGATTATGGTCATCATAAAATGGGGAAAACATAAGCATGAGGAGTACAGTGTTGACTGTGGCAGTGGGAAGGCAGAACTGAAGCTGCAAACCACAAAGGGTAGTTAGCAACCGATGTTTGCTTTGAAATAACAACTAAGATTTGGTATGGATAAGAAAGTACGGTCAACAAGTGACAAAGAAATGTAATTATGATGTCTCTCTATATGTCGTGACATGCATTTGGAAACTCAAGTGGGACCTTTAGCTAACCAATTAAATGTGTCGGTTAACTAATATCAGTATCATATCACAATCATATTTGAACAACTAAGCTTTAGAATTCTGAGTGTTGTGTTGTTTAGCTTGAAGGGTGGAGTAATGCTAGTACAACAGAAAGCACCTACGCAGATCATAGTAGAGTAGATAAAAGGGGAAAACCCTAAGCATCAAGAGAAAATCAGGAAAGTGGAACTAGCTGGACCAGTGGGTGGCACACATGCTTTTCGAAACGAATATAGGAACATTCGGTGACCAATTAAACGTTCTCTGTTTTAGTATATGAGCATCATATCAGATTCGTATTTCAACACGTAAGCTTTGGGTTGAGGTCTTAAGGAGCAGTGCTAGCACGACACGAAGCACCTACGATGATGGTAGTGAATATAAAGGGGGGAAACCATAAGCTTTACGAGTATAGTGCCCGTGCCATGGCGGATCTGAAGGTGCAAACCGGACAAAGCTACTTCGCAACCAATGTTTGCTTTCAACTAGCCACTATGATTTGGTACGGACAAGAAAAGTACAGTAAACAAATTACAATCTATTTTTCGGGTGAGATCAATAACTTAAGCACATATGGAAGAGTACCACCTCTCTTGCGATGCCGTGTAGGCCTATGCTGATACGTTGAGGGTGCTGCGGGTGCGATGGCTGTCGGCGGCAGAGAAGAAGACTTTAGACGGCAGACGGCCGGGTCAGGGGATATATCCTGTTGCCGTGGACGAGGCGGTCGTAGGAGCGGCAACTGCAAGGTGGACGACGGTGCCGATGAAGCGAGAGGAGGCGATGAAAGGATGTTGGTCCAGCGCCGTGGATGAGAAACGTCCATCTCTTGCAGTGGACGACGGGGTAGGGGTAGCGGCTCCGGCAAGGTGGAGGATGGGGTGGCGGACGGAGGAGGCTGGCCGCAGTGCGGAGGTTGTCGTGCCGCCGACGGTGTATGAATGGGGGAATGGAGGGGAGGGGGATCTCAAACTTTGGGACGCGCTTCTCTGAAATGGGGGAAAGTTACGAACTTATCCCCCGTTTAAAATTTCGGACATCGCGTCAGTTGGGGATAGGACGGTAATCTCGCATCTCCCAAATATTTGCCGGTAACTATTTCGGGCGAGGAGAGGGTGTTTTGCCGCCCACGGTTGGTGCCCAAGGTGTATGAACGGGGCTGACAGGTAGGGCGGTTATGTCACGTCTGATGGAAGTTACACATCTGCCCCTATTTAAAATATAAGCCTACATCAATTTCGGACGAGGACAGTTTGTTTTGCCGCCCACCGTGTATGAATGGGGAAATGGAGGAAGAGACACATGTCTTTCGGACGAGCTTGAATCAAATGTGTTTTGCCGCCCACGTTTGGTGCCCACCGTGTCTGAATGGGCTCAGAGGCCGTCGTGTCACGTCTGATTGAAGTTACTAGTCAACCCCTATAGACAGCAGTGTAAATCCTGTCGATAAGGATGTCAAGTGTCAGGGGTAGACAGTAATTTCCATCTCGCAAACACTTGCTTCGAGCAGCCCACAAATTATAGTGGGTGTTTAGCCGCTTCGTTCAAAACTTGGGAGAATTAGCATTCACGTTTGCCCTGGGACCTGGCAAACTAAATTCAAATCCAATTTGTATTCGATTACGAATATCCACAGAATTATATGTTTTGTTATTTATTTCTTCAAAACCACAACAAAGATTTATTCCACCTTTACATATGATTATGATTTAGAAATGCCGTGATCTTTGAATTCAGTATGTTGGATACACTCTGAGTTAAACAGTTATTTCATCCAATACAATATGCTCACACGACAAACAATTCACCTTATGTCAATCATACAAGTTCTGAGGATTACCTCTCCTAAAAAATTCGGATCATTACAACACATGGACAACATAGGGGGTCTTGCAACATAATCCATTCAGAGACATGACACAACATGCAAGTACAATAATCTAATGAAAATTTGAACTGGTATCTAAAGAAGAACCGGGATTATCTTGGGCTTCAGATAGCAGAAACAGCAGGACCTCCTCCGTCTTCAAATGCAACATTCTTACTTCCTCCAATTCTTGGGTTGCTTGCATAATGTGTGCCGCTAATTCCGTAATTTCCAGCCTCAAGATAAATATTACCTCATTCATGGCAGCCACACCATCTCTTTCTACCTCTAGTAGAGCCTCAAGCACTATAATATCTGTGCTCAGACTGCTCGCCGGCGGTGTTGCCTCTGAACTGCTACCATCGTAACATGGATGGCGCACTGCTTCCACAAATAGATTCTGGGGTTGTACATTGTGTCCTAGTGTGAACGGCATCCTGAAAGGTTTCCGCTGGACATCAGTAAGAGATAGTTATCGTATGATGCAGGCAGTAAGCTCACATGGTAAACGACGGACGAATTATTGCCGAGCATGGCAAACTATATTTAAATGGTTCGAAGCAGCATCAGCCGAAAAGAAGTTAAAATGGTAAGATGAAACTAGGGATGTAAGTGGCAAATAAACGAAATCCGTCAATCCCATCTAGTTAGTTTTTGCTACCTCCCTAGTTCATTTTCCTCACAAAAACAAAAACTCTTTTGAACTATCATACCACTAGTGGACTTTAATCGGGATTAAACCGGACCCAGTTGACATCCCTAGTTGAAAGGGAGTGTACAACCGCTATATTTAAGTTGCCAAGGCATCTAAGCAGTTGAAATAATCTGAGAAAGCATTTAACAGTGTGGCCTCATATAAACTATGAAGACAGTCTTGTGATGAAGTTGAGAGGAAAGTTAAGGACTCAAATGAAATAGGCATGCATTTCTTTACGATAGTACAGTAGGCACTGCTGACATATTGGCCAACTCAGGTATAGCGTAACAACAAATAAGCATTCGAATCAAGCAATATAGCAAAGCAGACAACTGAACTATTTGTAATTCGGTAGGATTACACATTGAGGGCACAAGCCAAGAAAGCAGCCCACTCTCATTACATTTCACATGTACTAAAACACATTGGCTTACCACTGTGAAGCCTAGCTGTTGTTGTAATGTTCTTTGAAGATATCGTCAGCATCCCTTGGTTGCAAATCTAGTTGTTGTAGTTTATTTTGCACCATCTATTTAGGTAAAATTAATTTTAATCGCATGCACCTAGTCCGAATTGATCATCAATGGTTCATCCAAACTAATGAAAGAAGGGTGTGTGCATACACGACAATACTCCCTCCGATTCTTTTTACTTTGCATATAACTTTTTCTCAGTTTTCTCGTATTAGTCTGCACGTTGCTAATTCCTAGCGCTGGTTTCCTTTTGTGCCCCGCCCCATCCGCCTCTGCCCTAATTAATTGGCAAATTAGTCCAGAAAAATTAAACCAGTGCCCTCCTTGGTATGCGGGTCAAGAGTTATGGGCAGAGTAAATAGAATCGGAGGGAGTATATCTGCTTCCCTCTATTTTTATGCTTGTTTGAGGTGCCAGCCCCAAAAGAACAAATATTTTGCTTGATGGGGTTGGCAGCTCCATAATTAATAGAAGCATCAAATTAGTCGTGCAACTTGGGAAGATCAAGAACACACAAACAAGTAATGAACAGAGGCTTGGAGCAGTGATGTAATAGCTAGCATCAGAAAATGTAGGGTAAAACGAACAAAAAGCAGCGGAACCACATGCTAGTTTGCTGATGTGTAATTAAGCATAGAGAACATTAAGCAGTCTGATGGAACCAACAGGTGGCATCAGAACAAAACTAAAGCATATTAACTATATGTGCATTGGTATGTAATTTAGCACATGTAACATGTTCACTGCCAGAAGTATGGCCCTACAGGTGCAAGCAGAATAACGCGTCTCATGAAAAACTGAATGATGGCCTGAAGAAATTCAAAGGTGCAGTGCTTATGCTAGGAAAGTGAACGTAGGCGCCAGCCGTTGGATAATAGTACCTGATTCTCGGTGGCGTATGGGTATCATTGTCATACTTGATAGCTAAGGATCGTCGATGGTGCTCGTGTTGCGGTTGAGTTTGGGCCGGCTGTCGCCGTCGCTGAAGCGGCTCCAGTGCTACGGTTGCGGCGCCTGTCGACATACAAGAAAGCTCATCTGTGGTAAGTGAACAGTTGCACGATAAAGAGAAAAACCGAAGGAGTACAAATCGAAATAACCTGATGAGGCTGCGGCATCGGTAAAGCAAGGCCGGTGGAGTTGAATATGGCATCCGTGGAGTGGGTCTGGTGCAGTGGACGAAGGCTTCGGCAGGCGCGTTGTACACTGCTTTCGGCGAGGCGGATCTGTTGTGGCGGACGAGGGCTTGTATGAAGGGACAGTGAAGGGGAGGACGAGGGAGTCAGTAAAGGGCCTACGCTGTGGTGGACGAGGGCGCCGGTTAAGCAGATCTGGTGGGGTGGACCATGATGGCGGTCAAGGAGATCTGGAGCGGTGGACAAGCCAGTCGCTGAAGCGGCTCCGGTGAAGTGGTGAGTTGGCAGTTGGGGGTTCCAAGGTGCGGAAGGTTGATCCGGCGGGGTGTGAGGTCCACCGCTGCGGCGGAGGACTAGATTCGGCGGCTTGCCATGGTTGGGGGGTCGGGGAGGGCAAGGGGAGGGGCTCTGGTGAAGAATGTTGGGGGCAAAGAGGGGAAAACAATGGAGTTACCAAAGCAGCCCTTTTCCATTCATGTGGAAGGGGTAAAACATGAATATCGCAGGGCTAAACTTTCGGGCGTGTGATATTTCGATGTGAGCGGGAAGTTTGAAAGCTTTTGGCACCTAAAATTATAAGTATTCTGCTCTCGTACGGCCGACTATGATATCATGGCCGACAATTTGTTTGTTTTGCACGCAAAAAAAATGTGCAAGTTCTGAAAATCAATGTCTCCAACTCGAAACTTAGATTGTCCATTCAATTCAAATATGGATCATTGAGCTACTACAAGCAAATACCATCATACGGTCCAATTCAAATGAAATTCCAAATGTGTTTATCCTAAATATGATGACAAAAGCAAAAATGTGTATGTGTATGAATAAAGTGGATGATTATAAAGTTTGAACATGCTCGTATGTGTATATCTCTAGGTTTGATATATGAATTTGAAATCACGAAATCCCGGCTTAAAAAATGTACCTCCGTTTAAGTGAATTACAAAAGCTAATGATGGAGTCGAATTCCAAAATTCCAATCTTAGGTTTGTAATTCTGGTACATCAAGGTATATCACGCATGTTCAAAAGTATCATTATCTCATAGTACAAATTGTGAAACAAATTGATCAACCATGAGTGCACAATATCTCAATTATGCTAAAGTCCCTCAAATATAGACTCCTCACTCTTTATCTGAAGTCAACCCCCCCCCCCACCACACACACAGAGAGAGAGAGAGAGAAGTCATTCTCTCCCCCAAACACCAACACACGAGCACATTAACACCCCTCTCTCTTGTAAAGTCCGGGCCCCAACATAGGTCTCTATCACTTTGTCTCTCGGGCATGCACACATCTCTTCCATCACTCTCTAGGTCTCCCGCTATCTCTCTTACCCAAGCACACGCACTATGTAGAGTGTATATTTCCCATACACACAAAACGTCGTCCCCAAACGTCTATCTCCCTAGTTATGTGGTTCTCGTGCACTCACCTCACACACCACCCCCACTACAAACAAGCACACTTTGTCTCCTTGTGCACCACTCTCCTCTTTCTATCTCTCCCACATGCGGACCCGCCCCAGCTCCTTCCCTGTATACATATATGTCGTGACTCTTTGCATAGCTCCCTAATGTATAATCGTTCTTGATTTCACACATTGTTCTCTACACCATCTACTCTAGCTCTCTCATGAAGTCCCTATCACACACACGATGACTCGCTTCCCTTGCGTCTCCGTTCATAGGCCAATTTCGGACAACATCAACATTGTCTCCCTATCTATACGCCATTTATGGACACAAACAACCCCTCTCGCCCCCTCTCTTCCTCTCTCTCTCTCTCCGGCGCTAGCTCTCTCTTTCTCTTGCTCTCACACCCCTCTCCCCCACACACACTCGATGTCTCTTCCAAATAGTGTGCTCCCCCCACCCGCACCCGTGCTATCTCGCTACTACACATGTCAAACCATTCCCCCTTCCCTTATACTAGGTTTACATCATCAGTGGTCTCTCTACTCCACATACACTCTCTCCCTCTCACACACAAATGTGTGCACAAACACACACAGACACGCACAAACACCCATTTACCTAGATCCTCATCTCTCCTCATGTCTGCATGTGTATCTCACACACTCACTCTCTAATTATGTATATGTGTCTCCACGTTACACAACACAAAGCCTCATGTACATGTCTCTCTCTATCCTCCACACACATAGACACAAAGAATCTGTTATCATTGCCTCAGTCTCTAACATATCACACACGCACTCTCTCTCTCTCTCGCAAACACGCTCAACAAGGGTTTCCCCGTGAATAACTTACAGTCTATTCATGAACAGTCGTGGCAGTACGACGAACACGAGACGTGAAAAAGAATAAATCTACACGTGCTTAGACCACCTAGTATGACTACTAGGACTAGAGCAAGCCAAAAAGCGCGCCGCCGTCACCCCCTCCTTGTCGGCGACGGGAAAATCTTTGTTTTACAGAGTCAAGAAGTCATTGTGCTAAGGGCCCACATGCCGAGGCGTTGAATAGAATGTAGATGCTAGTTTACGGAAGCAAGTATCGATAATATGTTTGTATCTCCATACTTATATTTCTTCTCTTATAAAAAACCGAGTTGGTGATGATGGTACATGTGCCATCTTGCAATATAGACCGCCCATTCTATATCTGACGGATGGAAATTAAACTAAAAGATACTCGCACCCCTCTCCACATTTGCAGACAAGGCCTTCCCTCGTTCATCCTTATCTCCAACAAACCTCATTGTTGAGCAATTAAGAAAGGAAGCCTCTCGAACAAACTGGCCTGGTGGCCGCTGCCGGCGTTGTCAATCCCCATGCCTCCGCTCAGTTCGACCACCAACCACCACCGCACCCCACTCCTCTTCACCTTATCTCATATTTTCGAGATATCATTAGTTTTTACACATGGGATTACTCCCGCAAGGGTCAATCACAACAAGTGTTTTATAAAAAAATGCATCTTGATGTTCTGTGCAATGCACGGATCTTGCTAGTACTCCTACACAAGACTAAGTTGGTGATGCTGGTGTGTCTGCCATCCGTCATTTCTGACCATTAGATCTACATCTAACGATTGTGAGGTAAGTTGTTGCCTTTTCTCACCAACATCCCACTTGTCTACCAATTTGCAGAAAAACTCATAATTAGTGTCTTAAAACCAACCACATCCCTCCCTGACCTCACCAAAACAGCCCAAGGAATATATTCTAATTGAAACATAATATATCTCTAGTGACATATGTATATCAAAATTAGAGTGTTTTGTACCAAGTTTGTGAATAAGTATTATTCTAATTATGATTCGTTGCAACGGACATGAACATTGCTAGTATTTCCAACCATGCATTTCTTTTCCTAGTATTCCATAGTTTCGAGTTTTCCATCAAGATAGTAGTCACTCATGGTTGATATTTACTTTCAATCATGTACACATATGCACTATGTAACTAGCCTTGCTTATTGGCTTCCAAAGCTTAGCATTCACTCCTACTTACAATATGTAGAGTATTTAACAAAAAACTACCACTTTCAACCAGCCCTAGGAGGAATCTACTGTACAAAAAATAGCAAAAACATACCCAAAATTTCTTAATCCACGCCAAAAACTACCTAGTACTCCTACCGATTAGGTTCATTTAAACCCATTTATGACAGGGTTGGCCCACATGTCCGTGCTGACGAGGCAGCTTAAACCAACACATTTTGTTTGACCGTTGACATGAGGGACCCACATCTGACCTTCTATCCTGTTATTCCCCCTCAAATCATTATTTTTCCTGAACATTACTTCAAACAGTACTGATGCGTGTTCGTCGGTGGCGCCGGTGATGAGCGAGTTGGCCGCCGCTCCGCCGGACGGGCCGGACGCCGCACTGGCCTCCGCACGGGTTGGCAGGCTGGCCCGAGCGTGACTCACGAGCGAGCAAGCCGCCGCACTGGCCTTCGCTCGAGCTAGATGGCTGGCCTTAGCACGGCGCGCGTGAGCAAGCCGCCGCGCTGTATTGCCAATCTAGCTAGCAAACCTTGCAGGCAAGCAGCTGGATGGAGCTATCTTGGCTAGCTAGCGGCCACGAGCGCCGGACGGAGCTGGCATCCGGGCTGCCGCAACATGGGCTCCGCACCGCCGGCGGTTTTGACCTCGCCTTCTGCCGGCGACGGTAGCTGCGTCCCATGGCCGAGGATGACTAGGTGGACGGGCCGGAGGTAGGAGGTCACTCGAGGATTTTTGTTGGTAAGAGCATGTACAATGGTTGATAAGGTAGTCTTATCTTAAGTCTGCCACGTATGCAAGTGGTAGTAGTTTCTTGGCATTTTAGTGGTTTCTTGCATTATTAGAGCAAGTACAATAGAGCTGAGTTAGCGGGCTATAAGAAATAAACTACTACTACATGTTGGCTATAAGATGGGTTGTAGATGACATGGCACTGGCTTATAGCCAGCAGCTGGCTATACTATTAACCATGCTCTTAGGGGTTTCTTGTAAGGAACAAGGTACGTACTACTAGCGACAAAAGGCGATTCTACGTTGCATTGTACTCCAACAAGTACTACTAGTGGTCGCGGGAGTGTATGCCTCGTTTTGTGGGTTCAATCCCGGCCGAACGCACGGCGGCCTTTTTTTAAAATAGTACTACTACACTTCGCTGCGAGCCAATATTTTACACGGGTAGTTTGAGTTTTGAAGTCAAACAGACGTGCGGCCCCACAATCTGGGTGCACTGGACAGCCTAGCCACGTGAATGGGTTTTCCTTCCCAGCATCCCGTGGCTCGCGTGCTCGCCCTAGCCGCACCTCGCTTGCAGCTTCCAGCTAGTAGCATATTTAAACTAGCGCCTCCCAATTAAGCCCGAGGAGCAAGAAAAGCCTGGCGGGGCATTGGGAACTGTGCAATATGGCTCTGTACGTAAAGTGCTCTACTACTACTCTGTAGCTTGTGGCATTGCATGCATGGACTTCGGGGCGGTTTGGATTGTGACTATATTTGCCATATATTGCCACATAATTTTTGCCACACTTGCCTTAGTTGAGTTGCTCAAATTGTTAGCCACACTTTGGCTTGCCTAAGGGAATCTTGCCACACTTTTTGTGTCTATGACATGTGGGGTTCACTGCTCATAAAAATATTCTTGCCTTAGGTGTGGCTAGAACCAAACACATACCTAACTTAGTCAAATTTGCCTAAGGTGAGGTGTGGCAAAGTGTGGCAAGGTGTGGCTGGAAACCAAACAGCCCCTTCACTCCATTATCGGCTCTACTATAAAAGAAATTCCTCTTGCCGTGTTTTTTAAACGGAGGCAAAAGCGTTGCTTCATCTCATTCATAAAGAAGGAACTACTAACAAAGTTCAACGAGATCCATTACACATCCACAAATGGAAGCGAAAAGCCTAGTCTCGCTGTATCAAATAACTCAAATGTTCTGCCCCTGCAGTAATCGTCGCTGTTAAACAGGCTGCTAGTGTGTGCGTGAGAGGAGCGGCTGAGTAGGCTAGCTACATGAGAGGAGCGGCTGAATAGAGCACCGAGAGTACCCACTAGGCCACTACGCAGGTGTACTTCCCCTGCATTCATAGTACAGCGATGGTTCTAGAGAACAGTAGTACCCTCCACTTCCAACTGTAGCTCCTTGGCCCTAAGATTCAAGAGTTCAAAACTGGTGCACTATACTAGACTAGACTAGAAGTACAGTACATCGCACTACTAGTTGAGAAAAGTAGTACTAGTACTGCTACAGTACAAGTACGTACTCCTCCGTCACATAATGTAAGACGTTTTTTGACACTAGTTGGCGTGTACAAAAAATGGCAAAAACATACCCAAAATTTCTTAATCCACGCCAAAAACTACTACCTAGTGCCAAAAATTTCTTACTAGTGCTATTATTTACAGTATAATGCAATCCCATAACCTTCCATAATCCCTTTCTTTCAAAAAAATCACTTCTGGAGAGAAGATTGCTATCTCCACGCGAGCTTCTCATAGGCCAGTGCCACCGCATGCAGTCATGTGAGAGAGAGGGAGACATCCATGCTGCATGCAGAGAGAGGAGAATGCGGGCGGACAGCCAATGGGCTGCATGGGGCATTTATAGCTGCTAACTCCTCCCATCCATGCGCCAGGGGTATTTCCGTCCAGAAAGCATGCAGCGAGCCCCTTCCTTGGTATCCGGGTCTGCTCTTATGCGCAGAGTAAAAAGAATCGGAGGGAGTACTAGTAGTAAATAATAGCCTCACCCCTTCGTTGAGGAACGATCTACAGTTGGAAGGGACGAGGCCTGCGTTACTACGCTCTTATCTCCTCCTCGCCAGTTCCCCTCCCCCCGAAGAGAAGGCAGTTCGTCGCTGCTCCCATGGATTTGCCAGGCGGTTCTCCTCCTCGTCGGGGCTGGGAGACCTTGGACGACGATCCTGTGGGAGAAATCGCATGCCGCTCCGACGTCCTCACCGCCGCAAGACTCGGTGCTTCCTGCACCAACTTTTTCAAGATGCTGCTTAAACAGGCCATGCTTGTTGGTCTTCCATGCATCCTCGAGGAGAAGGTTCTTCTATGGGACAATCCTTCGAACAGTCCACTGCTCCCTGGCCATGGTTGCATGTTGACTCCGCTAGAGTTGCCGATGTTGAGAGGTAGTCGGATTTTGTCCGATGAGCAGGTCAGTAATGGAGTTTGATCATGTAGTACATACTTATTCCATTTCCGTCCCGTAATTTCTCTGCTGCCCACCGTCTTATATATAGGTCTGGGTCGGTGCCAACGAAGATTGGCTTGCATACCTCTGGCCGGATACCACCATCATTTTGCACAACATCCACAGCAGTGCGGCCGTTCCGGTAGACCCCTTCTCCACCATTGGGATCAGCCTTCCGGACTGGCTGGGCAAGAATACGTATGATGATGCCTACATGAGATTGAAGAAGATAGCAATTGCGGACCCGCTGACAAAGCGACGCGGCTACGACGATTACTATCTCATCGCGGTGTTCGACATAAGGATTGCCATCAATGCAGGAGGTAGTAGCGGCAGAGGCTGGCGCATGTTGGCGGCGGTAGATTTGTACCCCTACACGTTCAAAGACGTTGTGCGCCATCTAGGCTGCATCTTCGCGGTGACAAGCCAGGGGACTTGTTTCATCTGGTTGACATCCTACGGTACGAGAGATTACAAACGGAATGCACAAACCATCATTCGCATCCCTAACGGTACTCCATTATTTTGCAGGGACCAGTCATCCCCCGATCAAAATAAGATCGCCGATCCTGGATGTGCATTTGCATCCGCAATTCGGTCTAACCTGGAACCTTGTAGCTGACTTTGGCATATTGGGATCAACTATCATAGCAGTCGTTACCCATGGTACCACTGATGTGCAACATGGTCACATAATCTACCACGATCGGACCGTGACCATCTACCCAGGTATTCCATTTTTAACCCTCTCGCCTTCTCTTTCATTGTTGTACTAGTAGTATACTTTGTAGTACTAGTAGGAGTACTTTTTACCTTGGAGGACGCGTATAGCTAGCTAGGCCCTTGAAGACTTGAACCCACTAGCTGCCACCATTTTTGTTTTTTGATGTCTTACTATCTCATCCATGTAGCCAAGAGTGGCTATATATAATAAGCCGGTTATTTTACTTCCTCTATACTAGAGTAGTACTATTTGCTGCACAGTATTACTGACCGCCACATTTGAGCACAACATTATTATGCATGGACCTTGACTATGTACGTCACCATGTGTCCAGATCTGGGATGCCGTGTGTACAAGATGAACGGCGCCGAGTTCGACCCCCATGATGCTATGTGGGTGCCAAGGAACACTCTTGGAGAGTACTCGCTTTTCATCGGGGACAGCTACCCCATTGTGAAGCGGATGCCACCTTCCGTGCACGACACGGAAGGCCTGCCGTTCATGAAGCATGGTTGTGTCTTCAGTGCGCACCGCCGGATGAACGACATGCTGGGACACACTATCCCTGATTTATGCCGCTTCAGCTTGGATGAGTCTCCATCGTGTGGAACCGGACTAGAAAGCTGCGATAATGATTCCCATTGCCCACCGCTATGGATCATGCCATCCATGAAGAACACCTGGGACTGGAACCTGGAGGAGGACATGTAGCCCATCTATAACGTGTATGTGGAGTACGGTAATTGTGAACGGTAGCGCTGTGAATATATGTAGACTAGTCGTGCACAAATTTATCACATGAGTTGGAGATGAACTTGTGTGGCATACTGGCATTTGTCCTTTAGAATTTATTACTAGTAAATGTGTTATGTGTACGTGCAACTTGTGTGGTTGTTGCATGGGCTCCAACACGCTCTTTGAGAAAAAAAAGGTGGCACAACTTTGGATATACGTGATGTGGCAGCATCATACAGTAGCATCGTTCGCTATAGTTGTACTAGTACACTCCTACTAGGATGAAAACTCCTATAAAACCTTGCGCTTGGCTCTTTGCCTCTTCGGGAGGTTCAACAGTTCGTACTCGTGTGAACCTTGCACTTGGCTCTTCGCCTCTTCAGAAGGTCCAACAATGATGATACTACAGTACAATATGCTTCTGGCAATCTGACACCGATTGAACTACTGCACGTCCACCGCGAGGGCGAGGGAGAGGGCGCTGTAGTCAAAACCCTCTCCTCGTCCTGCGAACCACCGTGCGCGTGGGTGAGGGAGAGGCGTAGTAAGCAAGCTTCTCCTTGTTCGGCGAGTTGACGGGACACATCAAAGCAGTACTAGTACTAGTAGTAGTAGTACCTACTGCGTCCTTTCCGATTAATATGGCATAATTTGAAACGAGAAAATACACTGGCAGTCAACGTATGTAACAGTACGCTCTTTACGGTCACTATATATAGTTTTGCGGCGATTATGCGATCACTAGCTCATCATAGAGCACCGTATTGCACCCTACTGACCGGCCACATAGTCGACGTGGCACTTTGTTGACTGGTTAGATTGTCACCTAGTTTCTGGGTCCCACCTGTCAGTTGGCAGAGCAAAGAAATCAGTTAAACAAAACTTTACGCAGGTGCGACACGAGTCCAACCCTTGCACGCGAACCGCCCTGGCTGTGTATGTGAGTTCATGCACATGTCCTCCCTCGGTCTTCCAACAAAGAGTGTACTACATGATGTACATCTACACTTCCAATTTGTTTAGCCTTTAATCTAAATCGATATTGATTGACTAATGCACCAACTTGTGCTATAGGTATAGGCTACATGTCTATCCTTAATTACATCATGCAACGGCCTTCATTTAATCTTCTTATCTCAATGGTCGCATGCACACATAAGTCTGCTACTTTTGGGCGTTAATTATGCCTTGGTCAATGTGTAAATCTCTAAATGTACAGTCTTTCACGTACGTAGGGAGTAGGTTGAGCACTTGAGCGTGAGCGTGTGTGTTGCGTCTTGTGTTGTGTGCCGCATGGGTGCGTGCATCCATGTGTACGTGTGAGTGTTGCATGTTGCATGCATGCATGGGGCTTACTCCCTCCCATTGACATGTCCATTTGGCTATAGATTTCAACAAGTGACTAGGTACGGAGCAAAATGAGTGAAGTGAGCATAGAGGCATAGGGATATTGTAGAAAGGAAGTCCTCGCGATCCATTTATTCCCCATCTCGGTTATGTTTGGTAGTCTCAAGTCATTGAAAGCATGCACAGCCCACATATCTTATTGGTTGATATGCCACAAAACAAAAAATGAGAAGGGAGTTAATGTACGGTGCCTAAGTGTTTTGGGATTATTTGGTTTTCGTAAGGTGACTTACACACCTAGACAGAGGGAGTAGTAGAATTGAGATTGAATGCACTTTCTTCCCCGTCTTCCACTCTTCTTCCTCCTCTCTTCTTCTTCCTCCTCCATTCCCCATCGTCGGCCGCACACCATTTACCCCCGCTCACTGCTTGCCCGCCTGCGCCAGCTTCCTTGTTAGCTCACGCATACCATATCCCCCCGCTCACTGCTCGGCCACACAAGGAGAAGCTTCTTCGCTCGCCCGCCCGAATCCACTTCCCTGCTAGCTCGCAGGCACCGAAAACCCCAATGGCAGAACCAACTGACACGCAGAGCCGCGATTGGAATTCCCTCCCCGATGTTCTCTTGGAGAAGATCTGTAGTTGTATGGACCTACTCAGCACCGTCCGTCTGGCCGCATGCTCGGTGTCTTTGTACCATCTACTCGTCTGCTACTGGCCGGCTCTTTTCAAGACACCCTGCTTGCTGATGCCCGATCCTCGCAGGTGGCCCAGACACCGACTTGACCATCCTACGAAGGTTGCCGTGGTGCCCCTTGACATGCTACCACTACCTGTCCACCTGTCCTTCATGTGCGGCCACTACTGGGCGGGCATGAAGGCCAACTGGATCGTCCTCATCCACCACACCGGTAGTCCGTGGCGTCTCGTGGATATCTACACCCAGCGAGAGATCACCCTTCCATCGTTTGATACCGCCGCCATCGAGCCTCGCGGCCCGCCGGACACTCCTGCCTACAACGCACGAGACGCGTCAAGCTTTTGGCTCGACCTCTGTTTGCAGAAAGTTGTAATTTGCGAAGTACCCACACCATCAGAAGACTACATGGATTACAAGCTCATTGCCTTGTTCAACAAGGGATTAGTCTATCTGGAATCCTGTCGCCATACATGGTTTTGGCTCATCATCAATCCTGTTGAGGAAACATTTCTGTCTGATGCTATAGTGCACGATGGCATCGTTTACACGGTCGACACACAGATTGGCTACCTATATTGGTGGAATCTATCGTCGTGTAATTGTTCTATCTCATCTCATCTTTACCTTATGAATACGACTGCCTGTTCATTTGTTACAAATTTAGAATGCATAGCATGTCTATAACCACATCATTGCTATATGTTCCTCTCATTTCCTAGATTTTTATGACCACACATGTTATTGTTAGAGTTGATATGAGAACAATTGGCATCTAATGATTGTTAGAATACATATTATGAGCATAACATCATGATTGCTATATGTTACTCTCGTTTACAAGATTTTTATAACAACGCATGTTATTGCTTAGAGTTGATATGAGAACAGTAGTAGTAAGTGCTATGGTAGAATATGAGTAGGCGCTGTCATAGCTGTTTTCCTCTCATTGTTACATGATGTTTGAACCATGACATATTGCTAGAATATGAAAGCCATTGGCTTATTTTTTTTAACTTGGGGTATGATTATGACCACGGCATTGCAATTCTCTGTCTATGATATGTGTCACTGTTATAATAATCTTAATTCCACACATACTCTGAACATGATTGTTTATTTTTGTCCTTTTGGTCTCCAATTTGAATTGTTGCAGCAGACACAAATGCGCTGGCCTTCATGATTCCAGGACCTGGAATCATACCAGCCGATGGGTGGTGGTTTATCGCTCGTTCAGCTGACGGCGGTCATTTGATGCTCATTCGAACATACCAAATTGACCAAACCATTACATCAAACCACATGCAGTACAATGCGTGGGGCGTTCGTGACATTGATGGCTATGGCTGCTTCGTGTTTGAGAAAGATCCCAGCTCTGTTGGGCCAGGCGTATTCAACTGGAGGCGGGTTTACAGCCTCGGCAACCACTCCTTGTTCCTCGGGCTCAATTATCCGATCATCCAACCAATCATCGATCATATCACCGGCGATGATTACTGTGCTATGCAACTTCCATTCGCGAGGGGGGATGTGTTTACACATCATACCATGGGTTTCATGAATCACCATATCCAGAGATTCGTCGACACAGCTTGTTGCCAGATAATCTTCAGTGTGTGAAAGGCATCAAGCTTCCATGCGATGGATGGCTTTTGCAAACCCGACATGCGGCGATGTGGTTCATGCCAACAGCAAATATGCACAACTTGATTCGTGCTGATATCTAGACTGAGCCATGTATTCTACTGCTGTAGCACGAACCTCTTTTGTTGGATATTATGTACTGTTGTTAGTTTGAAGCACTCCTCTGGTTTGAAGGATGGATACCTTCCTGGGATCAAGTGCATCCTAACTCACCTGCGTAGGATGTACTGATAATGATGATGGAGATGTTGTGCAGAAGCCATATATATCAGTTAGGCCTCAAGTGCGTACTTGTTAGTTAAACCTTTTATAAATCGTGACACTAAATACGACTAGTAAGTAGTACAGTAGCAGTACTAGTATACGTCGGTCAAATTATTCATCATGTCCACACATTGAATTGACGTGACAACACGCTGCGCGTGAGGTGACATAAGAATCCCGGCGGCGTGTTCGGGTATTCTGGACTTCAGATTTGGAGTATCACTTATCTGTCGAAATATTTCATCATTCACTTAAAACAGTCGATTGATCATACATTGAGTACCATATAACTGGAGTTACCGATGCAAGTCGAAGAAGGATTGGCCCGTGCTGCCGGCTGGCGTCAAGTTCGATCCCACGGATTAGGAGCTGATCGAGCACCTTGAGGCCAAAGTGAGTGCTGACAGCGCGAGATTTCAGTCTCTCATCGATTTGTTCATACCAACCATCGACAGCGAGCACGACATATGTTACACCCAACCTGAGAAACTTCCAGGTAAGACACCGATCGGCCGTCTACTTGCACAAACATATTCCTTTGTTTATAGCCCTATTTTTCTTTTTAGACGCAGGCCTGGTGAAGCAATTACAATTTGACAGTTAATAAAAAGTGAAACAAGTGACTGCAAAATACCAAAGATGTTATGAAATGCCAAGTAGGTACACTAAAACCTGTATTCCACAATACTGCAGGTATCACACTGAGTGGCCTAAGGAAGCATTTCTTCTAGCGCAATTCCAGGGCATTCAAAAGGGGCGCGTGGACGCGTCGCAAGATACGGTCGGAGTGTGGCATGCACGTGTTGTGGCACAAGACCGGCAATACCTTGCCGGTGATAGTCAACGGCCGGCAGACGGGCAGCAAAAAAGGTTCTGATGCTGCACACCAACAAGAACTTCGACCAGCAGAGGACCAACTGTGTGATGCACCAGTACCACCTCGGGGACCTGGAGCAACAGAAGGAGCGGGAGCTGGTCCTCTGCAAGATTTTCTACCAGACGAACACTAGGGCCAGGAGTAAAAAGATTATAAGTTAGTTTGGTATTGGTAGTTGTACTACCTTGTCGTCCGCAAGTTGGTATTGTTGTTAACGATCTTTTGGTATGAACTTGCATTTGCTTCCAACCATCATGCCGAGGGTCGACGTGGATATAAAGCTGAATCATTTGTTTCGAAACAAATTTTCAGGCACCTGATTTTTATTTGATGGGTAGCATAAGCACCCGCCGTTCGAATTCCCAGTTCTCCAATTTTTTCGAAACAAGTGCATGCACTTATTATCATGATAAAAAACAATATCCATGCTGCATCCCAGTTATCAGTCTGTACTTGCAGAATTCTCTCGTTTATTGAGCACGTATATTATTTTTTCAGGTCGAGCAAGTTTTAACTGGGCTGTAGATTGCCCAGGGTTGTTTTGTTTTTAACAGGCCCAGCCCATGACGACAACGGGGCACAAAGATCCAGCAGGTATCTACTGGCCTTTGGCCCGCCAGCGTTAGTTATATTTTGTCTTACAACATCCGCAGGCAGTTTTTTTACTGAATCAAACACACAGCCCAGTTATATTTTCCTCTTGAAACGCATGTCCTACATCCGTTTTCTAATCTCTACCTATAGTTTTACTAGTTCATATGCATGTATCATTATATTGAAAACACATAAAATTCCCTTTTCATATTTACATCCTTATTTTTGTTGTTTTTCCCACCCAGCGCTGATTTTTTTACCACTGGTTTTCCCTTAAACCAACTAAATTGTCCCACGTCTTATTTTCTTACAAAAACAAAACAATTTTTTTGGCAAATCAATAAGTTCTTAAAAAATGTTTATCATTTCGGGATTACAACAGTTTGGACTCCACCGAAATATGCAAAATAAGGTTGGACTTTTTGACCGTGGTCCTGGGCAGAAAATGGGCTGTAATAAATTACTTAAGAATTAGCAAATGGGCTGCAAATTATAAAAAATAGCAAATGGGCTTTATGTTGTCTGCCACAGATTTGGAAGCTGACTTGTGGGCCTACTAAGTTCATGCGTACACAAGGTTTCTCAAAAAAGAAACTTAGTCAACAATCGACTCTACCAGCGTCAGACCGTTAGATGTCAATCTAACGGCAATCGTGCTTCTTCAGTCTCTGATCTTCCTGCCCCAGCCGCCCAAACTAGCGCTGTCGGAACCGCCTGCTCCCGCCTCCTGTGACCGGCAGTGCTGCCGGGAAGGCCTCACGGCCCCATCATACTCGCATCCCTGGCCTATCTATCCCTCTACTCACCCACACCTCCTGTTATTTTCCGGCGACGGCAGCCGAACCAGTCAACCCTCGTACTCTCCACCGCGTGGGCAGCCACTGCCGTGTCTTCCCCGGCTCCGTGTCGTTCCCTTCGTAGGCCTCGCCGTCGTCCACCGCCCTAGTGCTCTCGGTGCGGCGTGGTCAACAATGTCCATCCAACGGCCGTAGTTCTTCTTCAACCTCTGGTGTTCTTGCCCCAGCCGCCCAAAGCAGCGCCGGTAGTGTCGCATTCTCTTGACTCCCGTGGCCGGCTGTGCTGCCGCGGAGGCCTCACCGTCCCCATACTACTCCCACCGCTGGCCAGGCCATCCCTCCACTCACCCACTCCCCCTGTTATTCTGTGGCGACGGCAGCCTCACACCGCAGCCGAACCAGCGAACCCTCGTACTCCTCTCCGCATGGGCATACACTGTCGCGTCTTCCTCGGCTCCGCGTCGTCCCCTTCCTTGGCCTCACCGTCGTCCACCGCCGTGGTGCTCTCGGCGCGGCGTGGTCAATGTGGTCAACGACCGACTTCCATCGGAAGAGTACTGTACGTGGAGAGGCTGACAGCTGGGTCCACGGCAGCCGCAAGGAAGTGCCTCCTTATTACACGCAAAATAATTATTCCTCCACCTGACAGCAGGGACCCACCGGACAGGCCACCAGTATTTCACGGAAAAAATGTTTCCCCCCTGACTGCTGGGACCCGCCAGATGGGCCACCGTATTTCGCAAAAAAAACGTTTGCCCCTGACTGCTGGGACCCACCGGATGGACCACCGTATTTCGCGAAAAAAATGTCTCCCCCCCCCCGCGCTGTCAGCTCGGACCCACTAGAAGTGCCTCCTTATTACGCACAGAAAAATGAATACTCCCCCTGCTAGCTGGGACCCAACCTGGTGGGAGGCTGACTTGTGGGCCTACTAAGTTGACGAGGATGGAGGGCTTTGTCAACTTAGTCAATATGAACGATTCTAGCTCCAGTGACCGTACGGTGTCCATCCAACGGCTATAGTGCTTCTTCAACCTCTGGTCTTCTTGCTCCAGTCGCCCAAAGCTGCGCCAGTCGTGCCGTGTGCTCCTGCCTCTCGTGGCCGGCTGTGATGCCGCGGAGGCCTCACCGCCCCCTACTACTCCCACCGCTGGCCCATGCTATCCCTCTACTCACCCACACCCCCTGTTATTCTGCGGCGACGGCAGCCTCACGCCGCAGCCGAACCAGTGAACCCTCGTAATCCTCTCCGCGTGGGCATCCACTGCCGCGCCTTCCCTGGCTCCACGTCGTCCCCTTCCTAGGCCTCGCCATCGTCCACTGCCTTGGTTCTCTCGGCGCGGAGTGGTCAATGTGGTCAATGACCGACTTCCATCGGAAGAGTACTGTACGTGGAGAGGCTGACAGCTGGGTCCACGGCCACAGCCCAGTTTTTTGTGATTAGCCAATTAAGTCGCTTTGTCAAGCCTGTTGGGCTGCAAATCTTTCAAGACGAGGAGAGCTTCATTCGGCTGGCCGAGAAAATGGCCCATCAGTAATGAGAAATGGGATGTACATTTTTAAAACACATCAAACCGGCAATTAGTTTAAAATATCTTTTTTTCATTTCGAGATTTTAAATTACATTAATTTTTATGCGTGGAGAATTTGTTGGATTTTATATTGATATACATTTATTTTTAAAATCAGTTTGAATGTGAGTCGAAATTTCGGGATTAAAAACAGTTCGGACCGCACCGAAATATGCAAAATTTCATTAATTTTTTAACCGTGGCCACAATATGGGTTGTAATGCTAACAAAAAGAATATGGGCTCCAAAAAAACCTTAAGAATTAGCAAATGCGCTGTAAATTATTAGAAATAATGGCAGATGGGTTGTATGCTGTTTTCCCAAGATTTGAGGCTTTCCTAAAAAAAAGTTGACGCATAAGCAATGACTGTTGGATGTCCATCGAACGGCCGTCGTGCTTCTTCAATCTCTGCTCTTCCTGCTCCAGCCGCTCAAACAAGCGCCGGCGGTACTGCCTGCTCCCTCCTCCCCGCGGCCGGCTGTGCTGCCGTGCAGGCCTCACCGCCCCACCGTACTCCCATCGCTGGCCTAGCCATCCCTCTACTCACCCACACCTGTTGTTAATCTCCGGCGACGGCAGACGAACCAGTAAACCCTTGTACAGTCGTACTCCCCTCCACGTGGGAAACAACTGCCGAGTCTTCCATGCCTCCGCGTTGTTCCCTTCCTAGGCCTCGCCGTCGTCCACTGCCTTGGTGCTCTCGGCATGGCCTAGTCAACGTGGTCAACGACCGACATGCATCTGAAGTGGACTGTACGTGGAGAGGCCGACAGCTGGGTCCACAGCCGCACGCAAGGAAATGCCTCCTTATTACGCGCAAAATAATGATTCCTTCCCCTGACATCAGGGACCCACTGAAAGGGCCTCTATATTTCGCGAAAAAAACATTACCACCGCTGACAACTCGGACCCACCAGCTATATCTTCGCACGCAAGGAAGTGCCTCCTTATTACGCTCAAAAAATGAATACCCCCCTGCTAGCTGGGACCCACCTTGGTGGGAGGCTGACTTGTGGGCCTACTAAGTTGACGGGGACGGAGGGCTTTGTCAACTTAGTCAATATGCACAATTCTAGCTCCAGTGACCGTACGATGTCCATCCAACGCCCGTAGTGCTTCTTCAACCTCTGGTCTTCTTGCTCCAGCCGCCCAAACCAGCGCTGGTCGTGCCTCATACTCCTGCCTCCCGTGGCTGGCTGCGATGTGGCGGAGGCCTCACCGCCCCCTACTACTCCCACCGCTGGCCAGGCCATCCCTCTACTCACCCACACCCCCTGTTATTCTATGGCGACGGCAGCCTCACACCGCAGTGAACCAGTGAACCCTCGTACTCCTCTACGCGTGGGCATCCACTGCCGCGTCTTCCCCGGCTCAGCGTCGTCCCCTTCCTAGGCCTCGCCGTCGTCCCCCGCCCTGGTGCTCTCGGCGCGGCGTGGTCAACGTGGTCAAGGAACAGCTTCCATCGGACGTGGACTGTACATGGAGAGGCTGACAGCTGGGTCCACGGCCGCAGCAAGGAAGTGCCTCCTTATTACGTGCAAAATAATTATTCCTCCACATGACAGCGGGACCCACCGGATGGGCCACCGTATTTCGCGAAAAAAACGTTTCCCCCTGACTGCTGGGACCCACCAGCTACATCTTCGCACGTAAGGAAGTGCGTCTGGGAAAAAAAATGATTCGCCCCCTGACTGCTGGGACCCACCAGCTACATCTTCGCAGGCAAGGAAGTGCCTGACAGTCGAGACCCACCTGGTCGAAGCTTACGTAGCATTGTCATTATGGTCGCGAACGTGTACGTACATACTGGTCGATGTAGAGGCGCGCACGTGCCGTAGTAGAGGCGCGCATGTAGCATTTACACGTACGTACATTGGCCAGGGTGCAAGAAAGAAAATAATGCCACGTATGTGTACATACGGGCGGGGTCTCGAACGCCTACTCGCGCATACGTACGGCCAGGGCTCGTGTACATGGCTGGGTCGGAACGGAGAAACAGCGTCATCGTCGTGTTCATGGGGAGGCAACAGAATGTGTCGTGTTCATGGGGAGGCAACGGAATGCGTCGTGTTCATCGGGAGGGCTTGGACGGAACAGGCAATGGAAACGAGGCCTAGCGTACCGCAGAACGGAGGAAACGGCCTTGTGTTCGACCGGCCACGTTTGAAACGGGATCCTGTTCATCGGGAGGGGTCTGGCGTACCGCAAAACGGAGGAAACGGGCCTCCTACGGTCGAAACGGGGGTCCTGTTGATCGGGAGGGGTGTGGCGTACCACAAAACGGACGAAACGGACTTGTGTTGGAGCGCTACGGTCGAAACGGGGGTCCTGTTCATCAGGAGGGGTGTGGCGTACCGCAAAACAGGACTCCACGGGATACTGTTCATCTCCACCGTCGACCCCCTCCAGCCTCCACGAGCTCCTGTTCATCCAGCCTCCACCGCGTGCTACTCCACTGGCTACTATTCAACCACCCCTCCACCGTCTACTGTTCATCCAGCCCTCCACACCACGGGGTCCTGTTCAACCACCCCTCCACGGGCACCCCTCCATTGTCTACTGTTCATCCAGCCCTCCACACCACGGGGTCCTGTTCAACCACCCCTCCATTGTCTACTATTCATCCAGCCCTCCACACCACGGGGTCCTGTTCATCCACCCCTCCACGGGCACCCCTCCACTGTCTACTATTCATCCAGCCCTCCACCACACCACGGGGTCCTGTTCATCCAGAGGCAACGCCACCGCTCACTATTCATCCAACCCCCTCCCCCTGCAACGCTCACTGTTCATCCCATCGATCGGCTTCAGTTAGCAGCAGTAGCGAAGGAATCGCTCGATCGGGTTCAGTTAATAGCCATCGATCGATCGATCTGGTTCAGTAATGCGTAGCCTGCAGTGCAATCGCTCGGGTTCAGTTAGAGCCCAACGCCACGCTCGGGTTCAGTTAGAGCCAACGCCTCGCACACACACGTGTACGTGTACGAGAGAAACGCGCATCGCTCAGCCCCCGACCTCCCACCGTAACCGGGAACTCCCCGAAATTTTCCTCCCCCTCGCTTCTACCACGGTTTTTTCCGTCATGGACGGCCCAAAGAATCTCATGCAGCTGCGTCTCCGGCCCGCCCAGGACGAAAAGCGCATTTTCTGTCATGATTTTTTGTCATAGAAGTAGGAGCCCACCACATCTATGATGATACCGGGTTTTGTCACAATAATCGTCATAGAAGTGTCATATTTATGACAGAAAAAAATCGTTTGGCCCAAAATGTCACGGATGTGTCTTTTTTTTGTAGTGATGGGTGGAATATAATATAATGAGGGGGTTATGTGGAGAAGACAAAAAGGAGAAAGTCTCACATCAACGAGGCTAATCAATGGGCTATGGAGATGCCCACCGATTGATGTTAATGCAAGGAGTAGGGATTGCCATGCAACGGATGCACTAGAGCTATAAATGTATGAAAGCTCAACAAAATAAACTAGTGGGTGTGCATCCAACTTGCTTGCTCACAAAGACCTAGGGCACTTGAGAAGGCCCATTGTTGGAATATACAAGCCAAGTTCTATAATGAAAAATTCCCACTAGTATATGAAAGTGACAAAACAAGAGACTCTCTATCATGAAGATTATGGTGCTACTTTGAAGCACAAGTGTGGTAAAAGGATAGTAGCATTGTCCCTTCTCTCTTTTTCTCTCATTTTTTGGGCCTTTTTTTATGGCCTTTCTCTTTTTTTTAGGCCTTCTCTTTTCTTTTATGGCCTTTATTTTTTTTATTCCTCACTTGGGACAATGCTCTAATAATGATGATCATCACACTTCTATTTATTTACAACTCAATGATTACAACTTGATACTAGAACAAAGATGACTCTATATGAATGCCTCCGGCGGTGTACCGGGATGTGCAATGAACCAAGAGTGACATGTATGAAAGAATTATGAACGGTGGCTTTGCCACAAATACGATGTCAACTACATGATCATTCTAAGCAATATGACAATGATGAATGTGTCATGATAAGCGGAATAGTGGAAATTTGCATGGCAATATATCTCGGAATGGGTATGGAAATGCCATAATAGGTAGGTATGGTGGCTGTTTTGAGGAAGATATAAGGAGGTTTATATGTGATAGAGCATATCGTATCACGGGGTTTGGATGCACCAGCGAAGTTTGCGCCAACTCTCAATGTGAGAAAGGGCAATGCACGGTACCGAAGAGGCTAGCAAGGATGGAAGGGTGAGAGTGCGTATAATCCATGGACTCAACATTAGTCATAAAGAACTCACATACTTATTGCAAAAATCTACAAGTCATCAAAAACCTCGGTACTACGCGCATGCTCCTAGGGGGATAGATTGGTAGGAAAAGACCATCGCTCGTCCCCGACCGCCACTCATAAGGAGGACAATCAAATAACACCTCATGTTTCAAATTTGTTACATAACGTTTACCATACGTGCATGCTACAGGACTTGCAAACTTCAACACAAGCATTTCTCAATTTCATAACTACTCAACTAGCACAACTTTGATATTATTACCTCCATATCTCAAAACAATCATCAAGCATCAAACTTCTCTTAGTATTCAAAACACTATATGAAAGTTTTTACTAATCTTGTATACCTAGCATATTAGGATTTTAAGAAAATTACCATGCTATTTAAGACTCTCAAAATAATCTAAGTGAAGCATGAGAGTTCATCTATTTATTCAAAATAAAACTACCACCATACTCTAAAAGATATAAGTGAAGCACTAGAGCAAATGACAAACTACTCCGAAAGATATAAGTGAAGATCAATGAGTAGTCGAATAATTATGCAACCATGTGAAGACTCTCTAACATTTAATAATTTCAGATCTTGGTATTTTATTTAAACAGCAAGAAAAACTAAATAAAATGACATTCTAATAATGGCAAACATCATGTGAAGAAGCAAAAACTTAGTATCAACCGAAACTAACCGATAGTTGTTGAAGAAGAAAGGTGGGATGCCAACCGGGGCATCCCCAAGCTTAGACGCTTGAGAATTCTTGAAATATTATCTTGGGGTTCCTTGGGCATCCCCAAGATTTAGCTTTTGTGTCTCCTTAATTCCTCTCATATCACGGTCTCCCTAAATCTCAAAAGCTTCATCCACACAAAACTCAACAAGGACTCGTGAGATAAGTTAGTATAAACCATTGCAAAAACCTTATCATACTCTACTGTAGCAAATCACTAAAATTATTATTCAACATTTCATACTAAATGCCTCTGCATATTTAATAGTCCTATCCTCAAATAGAATCATTAAAGAAGCAAACATATGCGAACAATGCAAACATAACAGCAATCTGCCTAAACAGGACAGTCTGTAAAGAATGCAGCAGCATCCATACTTCCCTAGCTCCAAAAATTATGAAAGAAAATTCCCACTGTAGTAAATTTATCATATCTTAATATGCAAAAGGTTTCAACATTTTATCACATTCTGACATTTCTAGGGAA
This sequence comes from Triticum urartu, assembly GCF_003073215.2. Classification (NCBI taxonomy): domain Eukaryota; kingdom Viridiplantae; phylum Streptophyta; class Magnoliopsida; order Poales; family Poaceae; genus Triticum; species Triticum urartu. Next base: position 76,512,116 of record NC_053022.1, on the reverse strand, counting down.
TTATTGCAACAGCGGTAAACTTTCTGTTTTCAAACAGCAACATGTGAACTTCTAAAATAGGCATAGTAAAGGCTATCAATGCCATTTTTATTTAAATAAAAGATGAAAAACATTTCTCTAAATAACAGCAATCAAATCCTAACAAAATAAATTGACGCTCCAAGCAAAACACATATCATGTGGTGAATAAAAATATAGCTCCAAGTAAAGTTACCGATGAACGAAGACGAAAGAGGGGATGCCTTCTGGGGCATCCCCAAGCTTAGTCTCTTGGCTATATTTGAATATTACCTTGGGGTGCCTTGGGAATCCCCAATCTTAGGCTCTTTCCACTCCTTATTCCATAGTCCATCGAATCCTTACCCAAAACTTGAAAACTTCACAACACAAAACTTAAAGTAGAAAACTCGTGAGCACCGTTAGTATAAGAAAATAAATCACCACTTCAAGGTACTGTAATGAACTCATTATTTATTTATATTGGTGCTAAACCTACTGTATTCCAACTTATCTATGGTTCATACCCTCCGATACTACTCGTAGATTCATCAAAATAAGCAAACAACACATAGAAAACAGAATCTGTCAAAAACAGAACAGTCTGTAGTAATCTGGATCGAACGTATACTTATGGTACCCCAAAAATTCTAAAATAAATTTCTGGACCTGAGGAATTCATCTATTAATCATCTTCAAAAAGAATTAACTAAATAGCACTATCCAAATAAAAATGGCAGCAATTCTCGTGAGCGCTAAAGTTTCTGTTTTTTACAGCATGATCAACAAGACTCTCCCCAAGTCTTCCCAAAGGTTCTACTTGGCACAAACACTAATTAAAAGCATAAAACCACATCTAAACAGAGGCTAGATGAATTATTTATTACTAAACAGTAACAAAAATCAAGGAACAAAAATAAAATTGGGTTGCCTCCCAACAAGCGCTATCGTTTAATGCCCCTAGCTAGGCATGCTGATTTCAACGATGCTCACATAAAAGATAAGAATTGAAACATAAAGAGAGCATCATGAAGAATATGAATAGCACATTTAAGTCTAACCCACTTCCTATGCATAGGGATTTTGTGAGCAAACAACTTATGGGAACAAGAATCAACTTGCATAGGAAGGTAAAACAAGCATAACTTCAAGATTTTAAGCACATAGAGAGGAAACTTGATATTATTGCAATTCCTACAAGCATATGTTCCTCCATCATAATAATTTCAGTAGCATCAAGAATG